>NC_073382.1:37057167-37357167 GCF_028641065.1 Leucoraja erinaceus | reverse complement strand
GAGATGTGGAGACAGTATGGATAGAACTAAAGAATTGTAAGGGTAAAAATACCCTAATCGGACTAATCTACAGGCCCCCAAATAGTAGCCTGGACATAGGGGGCAAGTTGAATCAGGAGTTAAAATTGGCATGTAGCAAAAGTAATGATGTGGTTGTTATGGGAGATTTCAACATGTAGGTAGACTAGGATTATCAGGCTGGTACTGGACCCCAAGAAAGGGACTTTGTAGAGGGCCTTTATGATGGATGCTTTGAACAGCTTGTATTGGAGCCTACCAGGGAGAAGGCAATTCAGGATTTAGTGTTATGTAATGAACTGGATTTGATGAAGGACCTCGAAGTTAATGAGCCATTAGGAGGTAGTGACCATAGAGAGGGGGTTGTCAGACAGGAAACAAAGAGTTGGGATTAACATGTCCCTTTCAGAATGGCAGGGAGTGACTAGTGGGGTACTGCAAGGCCCGGTGCTGGGACCACAGCTACTTATAATATACATCAATGATTTGGATGAAGGAATTCAAAGTAACATTAGTAAATTTGCAGGTGACATAAAGCTGGGTGGCAGTGCGAACTGTGAGGAGGATTATATGAGAATGCAGGGTGACTTGGACAGTTTGGAGGAGTGGGCAGATGCATAGCAGATGAAGTTTAATGTGGATACATGTGAGGTTATCCAATTTGGTAGCTAGAACAGGAAGGCAGATTACTATCTAAATGGCATCTTTGGGAAAAGAGGAAGTACAATGGGATCTGGGGGGTCCTTGTTCATCAGTCTATGAAAGTAAGCATGCAGGCACAGCAGGCAGTGAAGCAAGCAAACGATATATTGGCCTTTATAACAAGAGGAATTTGAATATAGGAGCAAAGAGGTTGTTCTGCAGTTGTACAGAGCCCTAGTGAGACAACACCTGGAGTATTGTGTGCAGTTTTGGTCCCTTAATTTGAGAAAGCACATTCTTGCTATTGAGGGAGTGCAGCGTAGATTTACAACGTTAATTCCCGGGATGGTGGGACTGTCATATGCTGAGAGAATGGAGCAGCTGGGCTTGTACACTCTGGATTTTAGAAGGATGAGAGGGAATCTCATTGAAACATATAAGATTGTTAACGGTTTGGACATGCTATAGTCAGGAAACATGTTTCCGATGTTGGGGGAGTCCAGAAACAGTTTAAGAATAAGGAGTAGGCCATTTAGAACGAAGACGAGGAAACACTTTTTCACACAGAGTGGTGAGTCTGTGGAATTCTCTGCCTCAGAGGGCGGTGGAGGCAGGTTCTCTGGATGGTTTCAAGAGAGAGCTAGATATGGCTCTTTAAAATAGCGGAGTCAGGGGATATGTGGAGAAGGCAGGAACGGGGTACTAATTGGGGATGATCAGCAATGATCATATTGAATGGTGGTGCTGGCTTGAAGGGCCGAATTGCCTACTCCTGCACCTATTGTCTATTGTCTATTGTCTATTATCGATTGTCTAAAAATTGCTGGAATATTTAACTGAAAGAAAGAAATAACACCATTGGTTATTTTGCAATTGTAAAATTTTGACTTTTTCAAATGTGGCTAATGTTACACCCTTGGTAAGTTAACAAAACATTAAAATATACTTGTATGATAAGTAGGTGTGATGAACACATCTAAATGGGTGAAATCAAATTTATTGACAAGCAATCTTTATTAAATACTAATTGAGTCACAAAGTAGAGAACTTTGAGCTTCAGTATTGAAGGTAGATTTAATACTATATAATGTGTCCTTCAATCTAATGAACCATCCAATGCAGTTACAAAGCATTTTCTGTTGCTGCTAACACAAATGAGAAGGATATCCTGTTGTTAAAATGCATTGATCTAAATTGTATAACCTTTATGACTGTTACTGGAAAGAAAAATCTGCATTACATTATTTACAGCCAGTGGTTTTATTAGTTAAGGTGACAAGAAATCATGAGTTTCAACATGTAATAGGTTTTTTTTGTTATTTTCAATTGAAGTATTTCTGTATGACTTTAAAATAATCGGTCATCTTAACTCCTCTTGAACAATGTGTCAAAGATTCATAGTGTTGGGTGGTGCAGTTAATATCATCAAAATTCTACACCATATTGGCCGTGCTCTAATGTCGCTGGTACCATCAAAATGAAAAGACGACGGTACAGGAGACTGTGAACATTTACCTCTATGGTCAAGAACAGTTTATTCCCTCTTAGTTTTAATGAATGCAGCATGGTTGATAAGTTCATTAGTTATAGGAGCAGAATTAGGCCATTCGGTACATCAAGTCTATTGCGCCATTCAATCATGGCTGATCTATCTTCCCCCCCCTTAACTTCCTTCTTCTGCCTTCTCCCTATAACTCCTGACGTACTAATCAAGAATCTGTCAATCTCTGCCTGAAAAATACCCATTGACATCCTCCACAGCCTTCTGTCGCAATGAATTTCACAGCCTCACCACCTTCTGAATAAAGAAATTCATCCTCATCTCCTACTAGTGGAGACATCCTCTTCACATCCACTCTATCCAGTTTCAATGAGATTCCCTTTCATCCTTGTAAACTCAAGTGAGAACAGGCCCAGTGCCGTCAAACGCTCATCATATCTTAACCAAATCATGAGTATACCTGTATACTCATGCAAACAGAAAAAAGGGAATTTCCATTCCTTATAGACCAACTCAAAAATAAAATTTTGCGATAATTTTGCATCTTTGACAATATTTTTAAATGTTCTTAAGTACTAAACTAAACTAAAGAAACATGTCAATCAATAGTCAAAAGTCTATTTAATTGTCATTTGGACCCCTGGAGGTCCAAATGAAATGCCGTTTCTGCAGCCATACATTACACACAAATAGACCCCAGACACAACATAATTACATTTTACATAAACATCCATCACATAGCTGTGATGGAAGGCCAAAAAAACTTATCTCTCCACTGCACTCTCCCCCCCCCCCCCCCCGATGTCAGAGTCAAAGTCAAAGCCCCCGGCTGGCGATGGCGATTGTCCCGCGGCCATTAAAGCCACGCCGGGTGGTGCGAGGTCGCACACCGGGTCTTGGTGTTGGAGCCACCAGTGTGCGCTCGCAGAGTCCCGCGGCCATTCCAAGCCGCGCGGGGCAGTGGTGTTAGGCCCCGCTCCAGGAGCTCTTCGACCCCACAACATGTATGAAATATATCACTGTCATATGAAATGTACTAACCAGCAATTTGATAATAACTAAATAAGAATGCAGATTGAGAAGTAACTAGTGGCTCTACATTGGCATCAGTTCTCTTCTTTGAAATAATGCATTAGGTCTTTTTACATTAACTTTAGAGTAGACGGGACTCTCTGTTTAATATTATCGGAAAGAGGGCATCTCCCTTTGTTATGTATTGCTGTATAGATTATTATGATCAAATCTTTAGTGAGGATTGCACTCAGAATGTTCTGATACTGAGGCTTATCAACTTATCAACTGCTGCTAATAGTAAGCTGCATGGGTTTTAAGAAACATGATGAGTAGCTGAAGATGTAGCTTTGAAATGGTCAATCTAGTCCTGTTTTTGAAATGCCAGAATGTCATGGGTGTTGTTAAATGGAGAGCCTTTAAATGTTCTTACTGATTGCATCACAAAATACACACAAATCAAAGTCTTGATATAATGAATATAAAATAATCTATGTATTCTTTGAAACCAATATAATTTGTTTGGAAATGCAGTCTGCTCACAAAGTATTGTGTTCACTTAAGGCCATATGGTTCCCATGGAAACTAAGTGGTCCTGCAAGAATAGACACAGATTATGAAAGCTAAAATTAAAAATGTATTTCGACACTCTACACATTGAACTGGTTTTAAGAAACCTACTTATATTTATGCATTGACAAAATGTTGTAGTCATTCCCATGAGAGCCTCAATGTTATTGGTAAAGATTTTACTTAAAGTGATTTCCATAAAATAAAAAACTGAACCAGATGTACAGTATGTATGCGGAGAAAAGAAGACCATTATTGTTGGGAATTATGTAATTTATATTGCATAGACAAATAAAGCATTATGGCAGCACTGGGTGATGGGCCACGCACTGTACGTAACCTTCGGCTATTTGGGGGGTCACATTTCCCGGTGACGAGAGATTGGGGTCACGGTTTGGTCACAGGTGCCCCCTGGGAAGTATTTAAGGGTTAATCACATGCACACAGTGTTGATGAGTGAGGATAATTAGTGTAGTAATAAAGAACCAGTATTTCGGACAAACTTTGTGTCTGCCTCGTTCTTTAACGGACAACTCAACAAGCCACATTTATTTTAAATTTTAATAGTGATAATAAATTAATTGTCATTTTAAATGCCATACATACCTTGCCTATTTGTTTTGGTTTCTTCCTGAAAACTAAAAGTAACCTAAAAGTACCTAAAAAAAAAACCCCAATGAAACCTAAAACTAACAGCCTTCATGTGCCATTTCTCAAACTCAAAAACTCCCAATAGCACTTTGAGCATAATTTAGATTAGTTTAGAGATAAAGCATAGAATCAGGTCCTTCGGCTCACAGAGTCCATGCCGACTGATGATCACCTGTACACTATTCCTATCCTACACACTAGGGACAATTTACAGAAGTCAATTAACCTACAATCCCGTATGTCTTTGGAGTATGCGAGGAAATCCCCATGGTCACAGGGGGGGTGTGCAAACTCCATATAGACAGCGTAGAGAAAGTAGGAAATGAGGTGGGAGTGAGAACATTCCTGGCAAGCGGTGGGTGGATAAGGTTAAAGGGGGTTTGATTGGCAACTGAGTGGACCATATGACAACGGCTTGAGATGAAATGGCGACAAAAGGGAGTCAGAGAAGGGGCAAAGAAATGTGATATGTAAAGCCAGAGGAAGGGATATAGACAGAAGGGGAGGGCGAGTGGAATCAGACCAGTAAAATGGGGGAGGGGGCATAGGAATGGGAGAGGGAGAAGAGGAGATCTTACTTAAAATTGGAGAATTCAGTGTTCATCCCGTTGGTTTGAAAGTTACCCAAACAGAATACAAGGTTCTCTTCCACCAGTTTGCATTTTGCCTCATTCTGCCGATGGAGGAGGCCCAGGACAGAAATGTAGATGTGGGAATGGGGAGTTGAAAAGATTAGCATTGGAGACTCAGCTGGCAATGTCGGGCTGACCGCAAGTGTTTGGCAAAATCATTGCCTGGTCTTTGTTTGAACTCATTGACGTAAGGCCACATTGGGTGCATTGAATACAGTAGACAAGGTTTGAAGCGGTGCATGTGAACCTCTGTCTCACCTGGAAGGGCTGCTGGGCTCCTTCAATGGAGGTGAGGGAGAAGATATAGGGATAGGTGTAAGATTATGAGAATGATTCCAGGTATGATTGGGTTAACATACCATGATCATTTGACGGAACTGGTCCTATACTGTGGATCATTCTTATTGAAGAAAGACAACCTCTCAGATAACCCAGAGTGAAAAGCATTATTTGGATGCAGCATAGATGGAGAAATTGAGAGTAAGAGATGGCATAATTGAAAGATACAGGATGGGAGGAGGTGTAGTCAAAATAACTGTGTTTAAGAAGGAACTGCAGATGCTGGAGAATCGAAGGTACACAAAAAAGCTGGAGAAACTCAGCGGGTGCAGCAGCATCTATGGAGCGAAGGAAATAGGCGACGTTTCAGGCCGAAACCCTTCTTCAGACTGATCGGGGGCGGGGACAAGAAAGGAAAAAGGAGGAGGAGCCCGAAGGCTGGGGGATGGGAGGAGACAGCAGGGGGACTGAGGAAGAGGAGGAGACAGCAAGGACTAACAAAATTGGGAGAATTCGATGTGAGTTGCAAGGGACTGGACAAGGAGCACAAGATGGAATCGAGGTATTTGGAGTTGAGTTGGTGGGGCGGGAGCAGACAGGGTCAGGACTGGGGTCATACACAAGGGTCATTCACAAGCTCAGAAGAGGACAGAGTGCAGGGGGGCAGGGGACTTTCAGGAGGTACTATGGATAGTGGATGGGCTCACAGATGTGAGGGTGTTGTGCAGGGTGGTGTAGGAGTGGGGGTGGTTGCAGGAGAAGTTGCATGGTTAGAATAGGGGAGGAGCAACGGAACCCACAGTATTAAAGATTAAAGTTTGGAGGAAACCGGGGAGGCAGTAGGCACCAGCGGAGTCAATCAAGGGGAACTGTTCGAGCCAACAGCGTCAACACCCCTGGCATGGAAGCGGCTGAGGATGTTATTGAATCCACCTGTGTTGGCGACCTCTGGCTGCAGGACGGCAGAAAATCGGTGAGCATCAGCGGAGTCAGTGGCCCTGGCGTGAGGGAGGTCAGAGAGCAGATACGAACCTTCAAAGTCGGTGACCTCGGCCTGAAGGCTGCTGGCGAGACAGGGAGGATTGTCCGTCTCGTCAATGTAGCCTGGGAGAAGCTGGGGAGGTAGGGAGGAATACACTATGGCCCAAACTTAAGCAGATCAGATTATTATTGCACCAATCACCTAATTAACAAATTATTAGCTTAATCATGTTCAAATTTTTATTATTGCACCAATATATTTGAATTTATATCCAAAGTCTCTGTAATTTATTAAATTAAATGACAACTAGGCCACTTTCTGTAAAGATTTAGTTATGTTGTGTATGTATTCAAGTCTATTTTCCTTTAGGTTTTGATATAAAGTACAGATGAATTTTATATGAATGTGAGAAATAACAGAGGGAACTACTTCAGTTGATGGAGACTAAACAAAATCACCTGGATGCTTTTAAATCCCAAGTTTGAAAATATTTCTTGTGGAATTCTATTAAATGAGACCAAACCTTTGGCAAACACAATTTTGCCAAAATTAAAATTAAAATTCTTGAACAAGTGAATGCCCTGAACATAGAAAAATAGAAACATAGGAACATAGAAAATAGATGCATGAGTAGGCTATTTGGCCCTTCGAGCCAGCAACGCCATTCAAAACGATCATGGCTGATCATCCATAATTAGTACCCCTTCCGGCTTTTTCCCCATATCAATTGATTCCCTTAGCCCTAAGAGCTAAATCTAACTCTCTATTGAAAACATCCAGTGAATTATCCTCCACTGCCTTCTGTGTCAGAGGATTCCACAGATTCGCAACTTTCTGGGCGAAAACGTTTTTCCTCACCTCAATCCTAAATGGCCTAAATTCTTAAACTTTGACCCCTTGTTCTTGACTCCCCCAACATCGGGAACATTATTCCTGCATCTACCCTGTCCAAACCTCTAAGAATTATATATGTTTCTATAAAATACCCTCTCATCCTTCTAAATTCCAGCGAATACAAGCCCAGTCGATCCATTCTTTCATCATACGTCAGTCTTGCAATCCCGGGAATTAACCTGGTGAACCTACGCTGCACTCTCTCAATAGCAATAATGTCCTTACTCAAATAAAGAGACCAAAATTGCACACACTACTTCAGGTGCGATCCCACCAGGGCCCAGTACAACTGCAGTATGACCTCCTTGCTCCTAAACTCAAATCTTCTCGCAAAGAAGGCCAACCAAAAGAAGGCATTCTTTACTGCCTGCTATACCTGCATGCTTACTTTCAGTGACTGATGAACAAGCACCCCCAGGTCTCATTGCACCTCTCCCTCTCCTAGTCTGACACTATTAATATAATAATCTGCCTTCCTCAAAAACAAATCTAAATATTTTTTTTCCAAATGTCTCTCCCATCTGTGGCAAGTGTTTAACTCAAGAGGCAACAATAGCACACTCATTTGTTTCCTGTGCAAGACTTCAGAAATTTTGGAAGGAAATTTTTGAAAGCTTTTCAAAAATATTTAAATTACGACTGGACCCAAATACAGAATTGATTATTTTCGGAGCAATGGAAGCCTATTCTGAACTAACTATATTTCAAAGGTACACAAAAAAGCTGGAGAAACTCAGCGGGTGCAGCAGCATCTATGGAGCGAAGGAAACAGGCATAGTTTCAGGCCGAAACCCTTCTTCAGACTGATCGGGGGTGGGGGGGGGGGGGGGGGGGGGGGGCTGCGGGGACAAGGGGACAAGAAAGGAAAAAGGAGGAGGAGCCCGAAGGCTGGGGGATGGGAGGAGACAGCAGGGGGACTGAGGAAGGGGAGGAGATAGCAAGGACTAACAAAATTGGGAGAATTCGATGTTCATGCCCCCAGGATGCAGACTCTCCAAGTGGAATATGAGGTGCTGTTCCTCCAATGCCCAGTGCTGCTCGCTGTGGCCATGGAGGAGACCCAGGACAGAGAGGACGGAGTGGGAAGGGGAGTTGAAGTGCTGAGCCACCGGGAGGTCAGCTTGGTTATTGTGGACCGAGCGGAGGTGTTCGGCGAAATGATCGCCCAACCTCCGCTTGGTCTCACCGATATAGATCTGCTGACATCTAGAGCAGTGGATGCAATAGATGAGGTTGGAGGAGATGCAAGTAAACCTCTGTCGCACTTGGAACAACTGCTTCGGTCCTTGAACGGAGTCGAGGGGGGAGGTAAAGGGCCAAGTGTTGCATCTCTTGCGGTTGCAAGGGAAAGAGCCCGGGGAGGGGGTGGTACGAGGGAGAAGGGAAGAATTGACAAGGGAGTTATGGATGGAGTGGCCTTTGCGGAAGGCAGATATGGGGGTGATGGGAAGATGTGGCGAGTGGTGGGGTCATAATGGAGGCAGCAAAACTGACGGAGGATTACTTTTTGTATGTGATGGCTGGTGGGGTGAAAGGTGAGGACTAGGGGGACTCTGCCCTTGTTGCGACTGGAGGGATGGGGAGAGAGAGCAGTGTTGCGGGGTATGGAAGAGACCCTGGTGCGAGCCTCATCTATGGTGGAGGAGGGGAACCCCCGTTCCCTGAATAATGAGGACATTTCAGATGTCCTGGTGTGGAACGCCTCATCCGTGGAGCAGATGCGGCGTAGACGGAGGAATTGGGAGTAGGGGATGGAGTCCTTACAGGAAGCAGGGTGGGAAGAAGTGTAGTCCAGATAGCCATTAGAGTCAGTGGGTTTATAGTGGATGTCGGTCAGAAGTCTATCACCTGCAATGGAGATAGTGAGGTCAAGGAATGGTAGGGAAGTGTCGGAAATGGTCCAGGTGTATTTAAGTGCCGGATGGAAGTTAGTGGTGAAGTGGATGAAGTCAGTCAGTTGTGTGCGGGTGCAGGAGGTGGCACCAAAGCAGTCGTCGATGTAGCGGAGGTAGAGGTCGGGGACGGGGCCATGGTATGTATTGAACAAGGATTGCTCGACGTAACCGACAAATAGGCAGGCATAGCTGGGGCCCATGCGTGTGCCCATAGCTACGCCTTGTATTTGGAAGAAATGGGAGGAGTCGAACAGATTCAGATTCAGATTCAATTTTAATTTTCATTGTCAGTGTACAGTACAGAGACAACGAAATGCATTTAGCATCTCCCTTGAAGAGCGACATAGCAAACGATTTGAATAAAAAAATAAATAAGTGTCCGGGGGGGGGGGGGATGGGTGATTGGCAGTCACCGAGGTACGTTGTTGAGTAGAGTGACAGCCGCCGGAAAGAAGCTGTTCCTCGACCTGCTGGTTCGGCAACGGAGAGACCTGTAGCGCCTCCCGGATGGTAGGAGGGTAAACAGTCCATGGTTGGGGTGAGAGCAGTCCTTGGCGATGCTGAGCGCCCTCCGCAGACAGTGCTTGCTTTGGACAGACTCAATGGAGGGGAGCATGGAACCGGTGATGCGTTGGGCAATTTTCACCACCCTCTGCAATGCCTTCCGGTCGGAGACAGAGCAGTTGCCATACCATACTGTGATGCAGTTGGTAAGGATGCTCTCGATGGTGCAGCGGTAGAAGTTCACCAGGATCTGAGGAGACAGATGGACCTTCTTCAGTCTCCTCAGGAAGAAGAGACGCTGATGAGCCTTCTTGATCAGAGTAGAGGTATTGTGGGTCCAAGAACGTGAAGTTGTTGAGGGTAAGGACCAGTTCCTCTAGGTGGAGGAGAGTGTCAGTGGCTGGGTATAGGTTGCTTCTCTGGTCGAGGAAGAACCGGAGGGCTTTGGGACCATCCTGGTGGGGGATGGAGGTGTAGAGTGTCTGGACGTCCATGTTGAAGATGAGGGGGTGAGAATGGAATGCGCGGAGATGACGGAGAGTGTCTGAGGTGTCTTGAACATAGGTAGGGAGGGGATTTAACCAAGGGGGATAGGATGGAGTCAAGGTATTTGGAAATTAGTTCGGTGGGGCACGAACAGGCAGACAATGGGTCTTCCGGGACAGTCAGGTTTGTGGATTTTAGGGAGAAGGTAAAATCGGGCCGTGCGGGGCTGGGGAACGATGAGGTTGGAGGCTCAGTCGGTCAGGGCATTGGAGTTGATGAAGTCGGTGATGGTGCTGGAGATGTTGGCCTGGTGCTCGTCAGTGGGGTCATGTTCCAGGGGTAAGTAGGGGGAGGTGTCCGAGAGTTGGCGCGTGGCCTCAGCTTTGTAGAGATCGGCGCGCCAGACTACCATGGTACCTCTCTTGTCGGCGGGTTTGATAACCCAATCTGGGTTGTTGCGGAGTGAGTCGATGGCAGAATGTCATGGGGGGAGAGATTGGAGTGAGACAGGGGAGTGGAGAAGTTGAGGCGATTGATGTCGTGACGGCAGTTATTGATGAAGAGTTCTAAACCAGAAATTGGCCACGAGGGGGGTTCCACGAGGAGGGGGTGCATTGGAGATGGGAAAAGGTGTCATCAGTGGGGGGGGTGAGGACTGCTTCCCATGGGAGAACGCTGTGAGGCGGAGGCGATGGTAGAAGAGCTCCAAGTCGTGGTGGGCGCGGAATTCATTGAGGTGGGGACGGAGGGGGACAAATGTAAGACCTCTGTTGAGGACAGATCGTTCGGTGTTGGAGAGGGGGAGGTTGTTGGGGGGGGATGGTGAACAGCAGGGATGGGGGCTGGGGCTGGAGGAAGGCAGGAGAGTGGATTGGGGACGAGGCAATGAGTGGTGGGGAGGCGATGTGTGTTGGGGGTGGTGGGTGGTGGGTGGTGGGTGGGGGTGGGGTCAGGGGGGGGGGGGGGGGGGGGGAGGGCTGTGGTGTGGGTGGGGAAGAGCAGGGGCCACATAGTTAGAGGGGGTTGGGGAAGACTCAGTGGAACTGCCACTGAGGTAGACCAGGCCGGGTCAACTGGCACTAGGACCCAGTGGAGTCAAACCCAGGAGAGTGGGAGTAAGCAGCGTGAAGGCTTCAGGCCCAGTGGAGAGTCCAGGCTCTAGGTAAGGTGACGGCTGTGGGTTGTTGGAGGGAGGTGGAGTGGCGCGGGTCACCGGACCCGATGGTCGAAGTCCAGTGGCGAAGGTCAGCGGACCCGGTGGTCGGAGTCCAGTGGTAAGGGTCAGCGGACCCGATGGCAGGAATCACGTGGCACGGGTCAACGGACCCGATGTTCGGAGTCGATGGGCGGTTGAGTTGGGGTCCGCGGGCGATGTGTGGGAGGTCCCGGTGGGAGAATGTTCGGCAGGGCGGCGCGGCTCGGCCAGCCCGGGAAGTCGACGAGATGGGTCGGGTGCGGTGCGGCAGCCATGCTGGGGGAGCCCCGGTCTGGCGGCAATGCCCGGTAGGCATGTTCCAGCGGTGATGCCCGGTAGGTCGGGTCCAGTGGTGATGCCCGGTAGGTCGGGTCCAGCGGCGTTATTGGGCGGGCCCAGTGCGACGGCGAAGTTCAGTGGGCCCGGTCCGCCGGCGATGCTGGGCGGGCCCAATGGGATGGCGACGTTGAGTGAGCCAGGTGCGGCTGTGATGTTCTGCTGGCCCAGTGCAATGGTGATGTCGGGTGGGCTCGGTGCGGCGATGAGGCTGGGCGGTCCCGGGGGCCGTCGAGGGTTGGAGGAATCGGCGATGGGGAGAAGGTCCAAGTTACTGAAGCTGCGAGGCTGGGCGTCATTGGTAGGCAGGTGAGGGTCGTCGGCGGCATTTACGTGGAGGTCGGTGACGGCACCATCCTGGTGAGTATTGAAGTCGCTCCTCGTGGCCAAAATGTCGTCGCGGGACTCGGGCAGGCGATGCAGGCCAGAGTTGGGGCCCGGAGTCTGCGGGTGTCGCGGGACGTCGGGAGATATTTCAAAGGTGTTTCCTAAACTATGGTTTGGTAACGGCAAAAACACTTATACTTAAAGTATGGAAAAATGCTCCTATCCCAACGTTCAAAATGTGGATCACAAATATGTCGGAAATATTACATCTCGAGGAAATGAGACTCATTCTAGCAGGAAAACATGAACAATTCTTAAGAATATTGCCACCTTTCATTGATTTGTTACAAGTGTAATATGGTGCAACACAACCCGGGACAGTAATCGTTTTAGAACTAGGTGATGGGTGTGAATTGTTATGAATTAGGCATATTCCTTTCTTTTTTGTTTAGCTCTACCTTCTTTGGATTCTTAACTTATTTCCTTTCTTTTCTTTGGGGCATTTTCTCTTTGGGGCATTTTTTTCTTCCCACCTTCAGCACGCAGTCACTTAACCATCATCATTCATTTAACGCCAACTACTGCAGACTACACTTCTTTCTCTTTTTTCTACTACGGGTTAAAGTTTAAAAAACGAAGTTGTACACAAAATGTATTATGTTGCATATCATGATTAAGATGTATGTACATTGCTTCTAATAAAAAATATTTTAAAAAAATAATAATAATCTGCCTTCCTGTTCTTGCCACCAAAGTGGATAACCTCACATTTATCCACATTATACTGCATCTGCCATGCTTCTGCCCACTCACCTAACCTTTTGAAGTCACCCTGTAGCCTCATAGCATCCTCCTCGCAGGTCACACTGCCACCCAGCTTTGTGTCATCTGCAAACTTAGAAATGTTGCATTTAATTCCCTCGTCTAAACCGTTAATATATATTATAAACAACTGGGGTCGCAGTACCAAACCTTGCGGCTCCCCACTAGTCACTGCTATCTATTCTGAAAAGGACCCGTTAATTCCTGCTCTTTGCTTCCTGTCTGCCAACCAGTTCTTTACTGGTTGGCAAACAGGAATTATCATAACAAGTACTTTAATTTGTATACAAACAGAGATCATCGAGATAAGTACTGTAGGCTCCGATTCGTAAGTTAAAACAACAAAAAATATCATGGCTGCTCGCATGCCACGTGGTGGTGCGGAAAACCTGACATGGATTTGGATCAGGTCATCAGCAGCAAAACCAGACAGGGATCAAATCAGCAATACTGCTTGATCAGCACTCTTTAATTCCTGTCTGCCAGCCAGTTCACTATTCATGTCAATACCCTACCCCCCCCAATACCATGTGCTCTAATTTTGATCACTAATATCTTGCGTGGGACCTTGTGAAAGGCTTTTTGAAAGTCCAAATACACCACATCCACTGGCTCTCCCTTATCCATTCTACTTGTTACATCCTCAAATAATTCCAAAAGATTAGTCAAGCATGATTTCCCCTTCATAAATCCATGCTGACTTTAACTGATCCCATCACTGGTTTCCAAATGTGCTGCTATAACACCTTTAATAATCGACTCTAGCATCTTCCCCAATACCGATTTAAGGCTAACTGGTCTGTAATTCCCTGTTTTCTCTCTTCCTCCTTTCTTAAAAAGTGGAGTTACATTGTCTACCCTCCAGTCCACAGGAACTGATCCAGAGTCGAGAGAATATTGAAAAATTATCGCCAATGCATCCACGATGTCTAGGGCCACCTTATTGAGTTCTTTGGGATGCAGACCACCATACCATGTAAAAATTTGTTTAGTTTAATGATACAGGCCCTTTGGCCCACCGAGTCCACGCTGACCAGCAATCCCCGTATATTCACATTATCCTACAAACTAGGGTCAATTTAAAAATTACAGAAGCTAGATTAACCTAGAAACATGTACGTCTTAGGTGTGTAGGAGGAAACAGGAGCACCAGAGGAAAATACACGTGGTCAGGGGGAGAACATACAAACTCTGTACAGACAGCACCCATATCCCAGTCACCGACAATGCAGTCAGTGGCTTCCAGACTGCTGTGGATCCCGTGGAGGAGTAAATCCAGGAGGAAGGCGGCATCACCACCAGAGTCACTGACAGTGCAGCCAGCAGTTCCCAAACCACAGTGGTCCCCAGGACATGGGGTAAAGCCAACAATAAATCGGTCAGCCCTATGGACGAGTCGGGCCGGGAGGGTTCCCCTCCGGTAATGCATAATATATTTGGACAGTTGTCCAGGATGGAGCTCCCAATGGAGAAGATGCTCCACCTAGATACACTCCAACAGCAGGAGTTGTGTCAGCGCCGACCTATGGGAGGGCCCGCGCCAGCAGCGCCTGGGATAGGGCTGCTTAATGTCTCCCTCTTGAAGGAGGAGAGCATGCCGAGTCAGTGTAATTCTGATGCCGAGTCTGAGGGTATAGCCGTGGAGCATACCCCAAGGGATGAAGGGCACGTGTCAGAGGTACCATTCCTGGCAGCAAGGTTTGCCATCCCATCAGAATCAGGGAAAAAAAGTTCCATCCTGGTATAGGTCCGTTGGAAGGGCCATATCAGCGCAGGTGTCAGGGGCTTGCGGCAGCACCTGTTTCTACGATTTGCACCTGTGCCTACGATTTGCCCTCTTTGAGGAGGGGAGTGCGAGTGGTCAGTATGTAACTGACCAAATTCTAAAGTATGTCCGTGGAACACACTGGAGCACATGTGTGCCAGCAGTGAACAGCGTTATCAGGGGGACAATAGAGCCAGCTGGCAAATCTTATATTCAGGTAAGGTCTATTCAACAGGCAAAACCTGGAGGACAAAGCAAAAGCTGTCGGACCAATCAAGGTACCAACAACGAATGAGCAAAGCTTCATCATTTCGGTGACAACGCACCCCACATCTTCATCAGCAATAAGCTGGTGGCAGCATGAAAGCTGGGCAGATGTTCCACGTACCTTACCAGTCCTACTCAACAACTAAAGTAACCAGGCAGATAGGTGGGTCTGTTCCGAAACATAGGGTAAGTGGACCACTTACAAGTTGGTAATATTTACACTTGGTTGTACAAAACACAAATTGTTAAGACATTGTCATCTACTTAGCGGCATCTAACCATGTAAAACAGGACAAATCTAGCATTCCAAGCCGGTTTGGAATTGGGGCCAGAATTGGGTTTTGAGGCAGGCTTAGTATTTTGGCCAGGATTACCTACGAGATGGGCTCGGAAATATGGGCAGAGTTGTCTTTCGAGGCAGACTCAGAATTGTGGCCGGAATTATCTTTCGAGGCAGGCTCAGAATTATGGCCAGAGTTGTCTTTCGAGGCAGGCTCAGAATTATGGCTAGAGTTGCCTTTAGAGGCAGGTTCAGAATTATGAGGTAGGCTCGGTATTATGGCCAGGATTGTCTTTCAAGACGGGCTTGGAAATCGGGCCAGAGTTGTCGTTCGAGGCAGGCACGAAATTATGGCAGGCGTGACCTGTTCATTGTGAAAGATGGAGAATGTTGTTTAACTCGCATGTGTAGTATAATCTTTTCCGAATAGCAAACTTCGTTACTGACTAACAACTGATTTCATAGGGTGTTCACATTTACAGCGATCATTGGAGATATTTGAAATTATCAGGAGGAGGCAATTGCTATGATGAGGCAGTGATAACAGTATGTTAACAATAATGGTAATAGTAAAGCATTGTAAAGTGGACCTCAGAGTTAAAAAAACACTTGTTATGTCTTGTCTGGATGATATTTTAACGCTGTAGTTTGCTAAAATTAACTGTTTCAGCCTCAAACTATATTTGAGAAATTGGACTCCGCTATCCAGTTAAATTTAAGTTGTTACCAAATGGACTTGTTGGTAATGGGGATTTACCTTTAACTATTAACTAGCCTATGACTCTGCCCTGGGGCAAGATATTGGAGTTAATAGAAACCTTTAACCGCTTTGTTGTTATTTAGCAGTCTTCTATTCATCAAGAGTAATTGGCAATATAGTAGCTGTGATTCAGCTGTGCAAGTGGGAGAACTGACATAGTGCAAAGTGGCAACCTCTCAAGTGCCATGTAGGTCATTGTTAACGCACCTATGCTATTACCAGCTGAAGCTACCAAAGTCACAATGATGGACGAACAGTATTCAGCATTGTTCCAGTAGTTTGGTCAGTAAAATGTTCAGTTATATTGCAAACTGATGCTAAAGGCTCTAACGTGGACAATTGCGAATGTCATCTCTAGTTTGGAGGTGGAGGAGATTTGCATGAGTTACCAATTCTTCAGTTATTGGTATCAACTATCTATAGACACTAGGTGCATTCTACGGGTTAAAGAGTGATTGAGCAAATATGCATCATTTGCATGTTCAACTTCAAGTTGATACACTATGGTGGTGGCATATGTTAGTTACATGGGTGCAATCAAGTAAAAGTATCCTGTAATAGTTTACCTAATACATTTGCCACTGGTGTATCATCACGTACAGATCAATGACAACACAGAATGGGCGTTGGGTCACACAGTATTTATGAAATTCTGGTTTGATGGAACACCAAATATCGATATGTTGTTTTCATGCTTATTCACCAGTTGCAAACATATGTGGCATAACAGTGGAGAGAGATACGTTCTCGCTACAAAGAGGAGGAATGGTCTTTTATGTCTTCCTCTATTTTGCCTCATCAGTCGGGTCTTCAAATAAAGTCATCAGGATCCCACTTTAGGTTTGTCCTACTGTCTGACTGGCCTATGCAGCTTTGATTCCCACTTTTGTCGTGAATAATAATACAACCTTATACGGTTATTCTAAACATAAACTTTACTGGTTCAGCCTGTGGCTCGGGAAACAAGCTTTTGCATGATAACATCAATTTATGACTTGCAGATTCTGAATAGACTGACCCTACGGCTTGGGTTGTCACACTGATCCATGTGTGTGTTCACTCCAGAGTGCTGGGATAGCACCAAAAAAGCAGTACATTTCCTCTTCAGGAGATGGGAATCATTTTGTTTAATGTTAATGTTACATTTAATATGGTACAGATTACTGACGTCTTGGAGTTCATTTTTAAATGCTCTTTTGACAATAATTGAGTTATAGCGCCATTAACTGTGCCCAACGTGCTTACCCATCATATTTGCTGCAGCAAACGGAACTCTGTCGGGTTTCACCCCAGGATATAGAGTTTGTAAAGGATATCTTTAACACAAGTTCTCCCAGAACAAGTACAGGACAGTATGGGATATTGACATTGTGTTAACACTACTTCACCAGGGGGCTGCAGCTACATCCTTAGCTTTGGCCGGCTCTCATAAGGTAGTTATCCTCATGGCACTGGTTTCGACGCTGGTTTCAGCGCAATGGGTTCAGTCGCTACATAATTACGACGGGACAGGATGATTACATCTGTAAATAATATATATAATATTTTATGTTTATGATTTAATTAAGCAGAGCAGAAGGGGCGTCAGGTCTCAAACTAGTTCATGGCATACCCAGGGACCTTCGGTTATGTGAGGGCACACATATACAACAATACGTCAAGGTCACCAAGAGCCTTCGAGGCTCTCAACTAGCAATGCTTGTTAGTTACAAAAAACGGTATAAAAAGGTATCCGTTCAGACCATCCCCAGGAGATAAAACGGGGTTTGACTTATGCAGGAATAGATACTGATTTCCAAATCTCACTCCACCAGGGCTGCTACAAAATCAGCAGCAAGAGTTATTTACGTACCGCTGGACCACATCCTAACGGCTGCAGCATGGTCAAATGAACAAACTTCCCAAACATTTTATAATAATCCATTGCCAGACCAGGGGTATTTGTCAACTCTATTTTAGGTTATATTTATAGTTTCCATCCAGATGAGAGGGGTTACTATTATTATTACTTGTTCATTTGTTTCACTTGTTCTTGTTTTTTGTGTAAAATTGTATGTATGCACTTGTTCATTAAACAGCACCAGCATGTTTTAAATCTGTCATGTCTGTATGCATTATGAATGTTTCCCTCATCTGTCATTGAAGCAGCTGTGGTTGTGTAGACTCGTTTTTCATGGCATGAAATCACAGAGCTTTGTAATCTTCACGGAATCACTCACATGACTCCGAAGTAAAATAGTAAGATTAAACGAGAACGTACCAGTTTGAAGTTTGATCTTTATTTTATGAGGTGTTACGATGAGCGATTACGTGCCCACCGCTCCCAACCCTCTCTCATAAAGACCACTCGGTAGTTCTAGTCTTCTCTAAGTCTTATTATGTTACTTCGACTACTGTTATCTGTGATTTCACAATGCTGCTTTGAAGATTGACGCGCATGCGGACTGGCGGGGCTTCTTCACGTAATCGCTCATCGTAACTCCTCATAAAATAAAGATCAAACTTCAGACTGGTAAGTTCTCATTTAATCTTACTATTTCACATCAGAACAGAATCGTTTTAGATTAATCAGTCTTCAACTTGTCACAACGAGACTTTAAAAACCTATGCTTTCTACTTATTATTCAGCATGATGTGATTAACTTTTCTGTTATTTTAATTTTACATTGACTTTGCTCTGATCCTTTATCCATGACTGCCAATCAAATATTATATACATTTATAAAATTATACACTATTGCACATGCCATTAATACAAAAAAGACAGCTTATGGAGAGATACTTTTAGTAGCTGGTAAAATCCTCATTTTCACAAGGAAACCAAGAAATCTTTGAGAAGGATTTTGGTTCACTGATAAGTCAAACATGTACAAAAGAGGTCAGAAAGCCTCATTAAAACAAACATCAAATTTGATCCACATTGTTGTATGCATTCACAAAAATGTTCTTATAAGACTCACTGAAAATATCAGTATACTTTGAAGTTTTGGTTTAAGTAATGCCTTGTACATTCATTTTATTGGCAAATGTTGTTGTCTGTGCTAAGCTTCATAAAACGGAGAAAGAAAAATACTTCAAGACACAAATGTTATGTCAGGAGTGTTAAATTGTCTTATGTACTGAAAACAGTACAATGAAACTCTTACTTGCAACAGCATAACAGATCTGTAAACATGATATTCATAGATAATATTATAAACAAAAAAATCAACAATTAAAAAAAATAGTGAAAATAAACACCAAAGACCCTACTGCAAACAAGGCAGCATGAACTCCATTGTTTAATTGGTGTTCGTGGTGTTCAAGCACGTGATGGTTGTTAGGAAGAAGTTGTTCATGAATCTGGTGGTCACAGTTTTCAGACTCATAGAAACATAGAAACATAGAAATTAGGTGCAGGAGTAGGCCATTCGGCCCTTCGAGCCTGCACCGACATTCAATATGATCATGGCTGATCATCCAACTCAGTATCCCGTACCTGCCTTCACTCCATATCCTCCGATCCCCTTAGCCACAAGGACCACATCTAACTCCCTCTTAAATATAGCCAATGAACTGGCCTCGACTACCCTCTGTGGCAGAGAGTTCCAGAGATTCACCACTCTCTGTGTGAAAAAGTTTCTTCTCATCTCGGTTTTAAAGGATTTCCCCCTAATCCTTAAGCTGTGACCCCTTGTCCTGGACTTCCCCTACATCGGGAGCAATCTTCCTGCATCTAGCCTGTCCAACCCCTTAAGAATTTTGTAAGTTTCTATAAGATCCCCTCTCAATCTGCTAAATTCTAGAGAGTATAAACCAAGTCTATCCCGTCTTTCTTCATAAGACAGTCCTGACATCCCAGGAATCAGTCTGGTGAACCTTCTCTGCACTCCCTCTATGGCAATAATGTCCTTCCTCAGATTTGGAGACCAAAACTGTATGCAATACTCCAGGTGTGGTCTCACCAAGACCCTGTACAACTGCAGTAGAACCTCCCTGCTTCTATACTCAAATCCTTTTGCTATGAAAGCTAACATACCATTTGCTTTCTTCACTGCCTGCTGCACCTGCATGCCTACTTTCAATGACTGGTGTACCATGACACCTAGGTCTCGCTGCATCTCCCCTTTTCCTAATCGGCCACCATTTAGATAATAGTCTGCTTTACTGTTTTTGCCACCAAAATGGATAACCTCACAGTTATCCACATTATACTGCATCTGCCAAACATTTGCCCACTCACCCAGCCTATCCAAGTCACCATGCAGTCTCCTAGCATCCTCCTCACAGCTAACACTGCCCCCCCCCCCCCAGCTTAGTGTCATCCGCAAACTTGGAGATATTGCCTTCAATTCCCTCATCCAGATCATTAATATATATTGTAAATAGCTGGGGTCCCAGCACTGATCCTTGCAGTACCCCACTAGTCACTGCTATACCTTCTTCTTCCATATGGTTGGAGTGAAATGATAATGTGGCCATGGTGGTGTGGGTTATTAATGGTGCTAGCTGCTTTTTTAAGGCAGCACATCCTATCGATCCCCTCAGTGGTGGGGAGGTCAATGCCTGTGAGGGACTGGGTGGTGTTCACCACATTTTGTTATCTCCTTTGTTCCTGGGGTTTTGTGTTGTCAAACTTGGTTGTGATGCAACCAGTCAATAGGTTCTCCATTGTACATCTGTAGAAATTCAAGAGAGTATTTGTTAACATGACAGATCTCCTCAAACTTTCAAGGAAATAGAGGCATTGATGGGTTTTCTTTATGATTTTATATATGTGCTGGGCCTAGGAAAGACTTGTGGACCCATGCTTTCCCTCTTATAAAATCAATGATCAGCTACTAATGATGAGTGAAATTATAGAAGGGAGTTACAATGGTGCCAAAACACATTTGCTGTTTTGGCACCATTGTAACTCTCTTCTATAATTTCATTCATTACTCATAATTTGTCCAACAATGGTTATGTTGTTGACACATTTAAAGATGGAGTTGCAACTGAATCTGGCTAAGTATAGAATGAGTAGAGCAGGGGACAAAGCACATAGCCTTGAGGTGCCCTTGTTTTGATGGTTCTAGAGGAGGAAGAGTTGTTGCCAATTTGTATCCATTGTTTATGGAGGGCTGCTGATGAGGAAGTCAAGGATCCAAATGCAAAGGGAGTGTGCAGAGACCTAGTTCCCTGAACTTGATAACAGGTTTGAAGGGGATGATAGTGTTGAATCCCAAGCTGTAGTCGATGGACAATAGCCTGACATACACATTCTTTCTTATTGTCCATACACTTTCTTATTGTCCAAGTGCTCCAGAGCTGAGTGGAGAGCCAGCAAGGTTACCCTGTTGTGGGGGTAGGCACATTATAGTGGTCCAGGTTCTTGCAAAGGTAGGAATTGATATGCACCATAACCAATCTCTCAAGCGCTTCACGTCATCATTGAAGTATGTCACCTTACTCTTCTTGTGCTGTTGTATTATTGGTGCCTTTTTAAAACAAGTGGGAACCTCAGATCTCATAATGAGAGATTGAATAAATCAGAAATAACTAGCCAGCTGGTTCACGCAGGTATTGAGAACTCAACCAGGTACGCCATCGGGTCCAGCAGCACTCCGAAGGTTCACCCTCATGAATGGTTCACCCTCTGACCACTTTTTTTGACAAAAATTGATATCATATCTTAGACAAAACCTGCAATCTATAAATATAGACTAGATGGGAAAAGCCTTCCACTGAAAACATTAGGATTGATCAGGAATAAAGAATTATTTTAAAACTTTGATTTTGAGATTGCAAGAAATAACCAGACTAATTCATTGTAACTGGTTGTGCAATCTTAACGAGAATGACATTGATATAAGAAATGTCAATCATGTGTTATAAAAATATTTCACTTCCATGATTCTGCAGTAATGAGGCACCAAGATAGTCTGGATGCCAACCAAAATCTGTCTTAAATATTTAATTAGAAGTGTCACTGACATTATGTTCACATTTTTATATTACTTGACTGTTTTGTGTAATTGATGCCGGTTTTCAAAAACAGAGTAAATTAAATTTGTTGTAACAGATTCAACAAAATCCAGGCATCAAAAGAAGCAGCATTCCAGTTTTATTTTCAAAGTTTATAAATATATCTGATGTATTATTTCGTGAAAGTTGAGTTGTGAGGAAATTCAGTACTTTCCAGAAATAAACCTCATTCAAAAATGTTTCATTTACCATGTTTTCAGCATTTTTTAAAAGAAACTGAAGGGAAAATATGCTTACTAAACAAAGTGACCTCAGGAAATGAACTGTATTGAGGGATTTTATATGCTCAGATTTGAATGAAGTAAGCATTCATATTGATTTATACCATATAAAGAAAACTATACTTGTAGGGAACATAATAGTTTCATCTCTTATTAAAATCAAATAAGTAACATTGACCCAAGATCGTCCAGGTTTATTAAATATTTTCTTGCTGAATTAACAATATTTTCAAGGTTAAGTTGCTAGTGGATATTTTTAACATATAGAAGTGAAATGTGAACAAGAAAATCATGTTGATTTTGTTGCAATGTAAAAACACATAGGCAGCCTTTGAGCAGGTAATATACAGTTGGGTTTTCCATAAACCAAGTTGATTGTTGCATATTTATTGGAAATTTGCTGAAATCAAAATAAATTGATGAGAATAGATCACCACCCATTAGCTTAGTTTGGGCAATGGTCTGTGGCGGGAGTCAAAAAGTAGGAAAAATAATTTTAGACGTGAAGGCAAATTATGTGTAATATAATAAAATTATATTATAAAATTGATAAAATGTTTGCCATCCTTGGTTTCTATAAATAGTGTGTTATTGCAAGAATATAAGGTTACTGTTCATTGTCCTTCATACATCAGCCTCAGCACACATGGCAGCCTTTGTGCCAGGAGAGAGTATTGAGTCCTCCAATAGGAACTTGAATATAAAAGTACAAGTTGACACTGCAAATTAGCAATGAGGAAATATTCCATTGTAGACAAAGGGGTTACAGATGTTGGTTTATACCAAAAAAAACTCACTGGAGTAATTGAACGGGTTAGGCTGCACTTCTGGAGAACATGGATAGTTGACGTTTTGGGTTGCAACCCTTCTTATGAGTGATTGTAGTGAGGAGTGGTGGGGGGGGGGGGGGGGGGGGGGGGGGGGGGGGGGTTGAGATGGAACAGAGGTGGGAATGGGACATAGCCTGGTAAGTGATAAGAGGATACAAGTGAGTGGTTTTTGATCGGCAGATGGTTGGACAAAGGTCAGAGATGAAACAACAAATTGCGGGAGGTAAGGAGAAAAGGATCCAAGAATGTGCTCAGAGAAAGGACTATAGGTGAAAAGGGACCAGGGGAAGGGGAAAGGGAGAGATGGGTGCACATAAATTCAATTTTCATGCTGATGGACTGTGAACTACCCAAGAGGAATATGAGGTGCTGTTCCTCCACTTTGCGCATGGCCTCATTCTAGCAATGGTGAAGGCTCAGGACAGAAAGGTGACTATAGGAATGGGAAGGGAAGTTAAAATTGTTAGCAACCGGGAGATCCAACAGGCCTTGGCGGGCCGAGCACATGTGTTCGGCAAAACAGTTGCTTAGTCTACGCATGGTGTCACCATGTAAAAGAGGATACATTGGGAGGTCCAAATGCAAGAGATGCTTAACGTATTTTATTGTTGAGACTGGCATCTATTGGTTATGATGATAAATTGAGGTCTTAGCTCTGCCCTAGAGGGTGGATGTAAATGATCCATGGTACTATTCCCTCATTACTATCCCTCATTCAACATTATTCAGATTGATTATTTGGTTTATATTGTTATTTATGCGAACTTATTGTTAAAACATTGTCTTTTATGATTCCTACGTTTCCACAGGGATTTTACTCATACTTCTTTTCACGTGTGTACAAAATGAAAGTTCCCTGAAAGTGACAACACAAGACAATAGAGAAGTAAAGAAATATGGTATGCTTGCTTTCATTGTTATTGAGTATAAGAGTCAGAAGACACCCTTAGTGTGAAAACATTACCCCTCAAATTCCTATTGAATCTTTTCCCCTTCACCTTAAACCTATGTCCTCTAGCCTTCGATTTGCCGACTCTTGGCAAGGGACTTTGTGCATCTACCCGATCTATTCACCTCAAGATATCATACATCTCTATAAGATCACTCCTCATCCTCCCACACTCCAAAGAATAGAGACCCAGCCTACTCAACCTCTGCCTATATCTCAGACGCTCTAGTCCTGGCAATATCCTCGTAAACCTTCTCTGTACCCTTTCCAGCTTGACAATATATTTTCTATAACATGGTGATCAGAATTGAACACAATACTTTAAATGCGGCCTCACCAACATCGTAAACAACTGCAACATGACCTCCCAACTTCTATATTCAGTACTCTGACTGATGAATGCCAATGTGCCAAATGGGTCATCTGATATCAAGCCAATGTTAAACTTAAAATAATCTTTATTTTCTTTGAATTATTTCAAGAATGGAACATAGTTTCCCAATAAGGTTCAGGCAATTCTAACAAGACATATCAAGACATGTTCACAGGCCTGATGAACCAATTAAATTTTTAAATGCGTAACGGTGACTGATTCGAAGGACCTTCATAATCTAAAATGGATCTTTCTTCTTTCATTCATATTGATTGGCTTGTATATATGTATCTCACAAATACACATTTACATCAGCCAAGTTGGGTATCTTTCTGTATATGGTACCATCCTAATGCACCTACCTGAACAATAATTTCAGGTGTCAACATAAGAAGTATCAACTACGTGAAAAACAAAGCTGCATTTCTATCACACATTTTTTTGATCTGATGTTGTCTCCAAGTCATTGGGTGAGTAATTGAGTAATTAGGTATGGCACGATGGCGCAGAGGGGTGGCACTATGGCACAGTGGTATAGTTGCTGCCTTACAGTGCCGGAGACCAGGGTTCGATCTTGACTGTGGGTGCTGACTGTACGGAGTTTGTACATTCTCACTGTGACCATGTGGGTTTTCTCTCGATGCTCGGGTTTCCTCCCACCTTCCAAAGATGCACAGGTTTCAATCAATCAATCAATCAATCAATCAATCAATCAATCAATCAATCAATCAATCAATCAATCAATCAATCAATCAACCTTTATTGTCATCTTGCCATGCAACAGTTGTACAGTGCAATATGAGAAGACGTTTCCCTGGAAATACCAGAGCATCGCACATGAAACTTAAAACATTTCACACATAATAACAGTAAAAACAATCCAGTCCCTGATGAAACAGTATAAATAGTTAAAAGCAGGTAAAACAGCAACATTAAAATACAGTAAAAACAATCATTAAAATGTCCAGGGCAGCTGATTTGAGTGGCCAGTGCCAGAGTTGTTAAAATGTCAGTGCAAAGCCGCAGAATCAGGTGACTGTGAGTACAAAGTACAAAGCAGCCTCACAGCCTGTGGCAGGAAGCTGTTTAGCAGTCTGGTAGTCCGGGCTTTGATGCTACGGTATCTCTTGCCTGATGGCAGGAGATCCAGGTGTGTGTGGAGGGGGTGCAGTTTGTTCTTAGCTATTTTCAGAGCTTTTTTCAGACAGCGGCTCTGGAACAGTTCTTGTACCGATGGGTAGGGAGACGCCAATGATCATGTCTGCTTCCCTCACTACCCTCTGCAGAGCCTTCCTGTCTGAGCAGTTGCAGTTGGAGTACCACGTGTTTATGCAGTACGTGAGTACAGACTCCACCGTGCCCCTGAAAAAAGTCCTGAGGATGTTGGTGGGGAGTGAGGCCTGTTTGAGTTTCATCAGAAGACAATCCCAGTGTTGTTCCTGGACCAAGTGAGATTGTCTGTAATTTGCACTCCGAGGAACTTTATGCTCTCCACTCTCTCCACTGTGGTGCCACTGATGTTGAGGGGTGTGTGTTTTGGCTGCGCCCTCCTGAAGTCGACAATCATCTCCATTGTTTTGTCAACATTTAATGCTAAATTGTTGTTGCTGCACCAGTCCACTAGTTGTTTTACTTCCTCCCTGTACATTGATTCGTCATCTCCGCTAATGAGTCCCACTACTGTTGTGTCATCCGCGAATGTTATGATCTTACTGTCCCTGAATCTGTCAGCACAGTCATTTGTGAGCAGTGTGAACAACAGCGGGCTGAGCACACAGCCTTGAGGGGAGCCGGTGCTCAACGTGATCGAGCCTGAGGTGTTCTTGCCAACACGGACTGACTGCGGTCTCTCTGTCAGAAAGTCCAAGATCCAGTGACACAGGGTGGTGTTGAGGCCCAGCAGGGTTAGTTTCTCCACAAACCTCTGTGGGATGATGGTATTAAAAGCTGAGCTGAAGTCAATGTACAGGATTCTGGCGTAGGTGTTTTTGTTTTCCAGATGAGTGAGTTAGGGTTAGGGTTAGGTTTGTGGGTTAATTGGCTTCAATAATATTGTAAATTGTCCCTAGGGGGTAGGATAGAACTAGTGTTATGAAGCTCTGTGTCTCTAAAGTCTAAGGTCTGGTCTAATTAGCATATAATTAATGTTCTTTTTAAAGAAAGTAATCATGTTAAGGAGCTTATGTTTAGCAGACTCCTGATAAGTAATAGATTAGTTTAGTTTAGTTTAGAGATACAGCGCGGAAACAGACCCATTGGCCCACCAGGTCCGCACTGACCAGCGATCCACACACATTAACACGATACTACACACACTGTGGACAATTTTTACATTTACAAAGCCAATTAACCTACAAACCTGTACACCTTTGGAGTGTGAGAGGAAACCGAAGATCTCGGAGAAAACCCATGCAGGTCACGGAGTGAAGGTGCAAACTCCGTGCAGACAGCAATCAAAAAATATATATTATATTGATTGAGGGATAGGCATTAGCCATGGCATCATTGCTAACTCCTATATGATTTTTCAAAATAACTTTTATGTTTATTGGGAAAGCAGACTGATTCTTCATGTAATCTTTCTTCCAATAAATGCAATATGGCCAGTGTGACACTCCTTAGTGCTACACTAGCGTGGCTTTTTGTGTGTTACATCTTTAGAATTGAGCTCAAAGCGTAAGACATAGTACATAATGTATAGAACATAGAATTGTACAGCACAGGAAAAGGACCTGCCCACTATGTCTGTGCCAAATATCATGCTAAATTAAAATAATCTCTCCTGCCTGCATGTGAGCCATATGGAGAGATATTCCTGCATATTCATGCCTATCTAAAGGCCTCTGAAACACCACTATCATATCTTATTCTACAATCAGCTCTGGCAGTCGTGGTTCCAGACACACGCCACTTACTGTGTAAAGAAAACTTGCCCTAAACATCTACTTTAAACTTTCCCCCTCTGTCCTTAAAACTATACCCTCTACTATTTAACATTTCCACACTGGGGAAAAGAGTTCTGAATATCCACCCGATCAATGCCTCCCATAACTTTGTAACCTTTTGACAGGTAATCCCTTATCTCAGAGAAAACTATCCATGTTTGTCCAACCTTTCTTTATAGCTGATGCCTTCTAATCCAGGCAACATCCTGACAGGCCTCTTTTCTACCCCTGCAACACTTCCACATCATTCCTGTCATGTGACGACCAGAACTGAACACAATAGTCCAAACTTAAACTAACCAACTTTTTACAAACTGCAAATGGTAGATTAATCTTATAGGATGTTTAAATGCATGGTTTTACTTCAGAGTCATGTGAATGGCTATGTGAAGACCCTGCCAGCACACATGCGTGTCATATGTCTTCCTCGATTTTTGCCTCATCAATCGGGTCTTGCAAAATATTCAGCAAGTTCCCGCCTCAGGCATTTTCATAGTGCCTGCCTGGCTTATACAGCCATGGTTCCTGCTAATATGGGGAATGATTGAACATTATATGGTTATTTTTAGACTCAAAATTTGCTGGTTTAGCCATGACACGGGAAACCATCCTCAGCATGATATAACTTACAGAGTCTGAGAAGACCGTTCCTGTGGCTCGGGTTGTTAAACCAAACTATGAACGTGCTCACTGCAGATCGCAGGGATAGAACGAAAATAACAGCATTTCCTCATAAGGAGATGGGAGGTATTTGTTTTATGCTCATCTATATTACTAAAAGTCTGATCTTGACCGCTGTTGGCCCACTGTGCTGTGATTTCCGAGAGAACGCCGCCACCTACGGCCGTCATTTTTGGCCACCTTGCTCAGAGCGCCCCTCCGCCTTCTGGAACAGGAGGATTTCTCCTATCGATGATAAATCAGAGAGATATTAATGTTTTTGTTTAAATTCACCATTCCCTCTGCTGCCCCCGCTGGAGGGAGGGGGAGGGACTATAAAACCAGGAAGTGGTGTGCCTCACTCACTCTCTGCAAGATGGATGAAGCCAAAGGGTCATGTCTCTCTGAGCTCTGAATAACTGAGCAAATGTCTACTCAACTGTGAGTCCCCTTAATGTGGTTTGAAAATGAAAATATGGTTTGTTTGAAGTAAATAGGCACTGCATGCAAATGTTGGCTTGGGAGCTATGGCTTGATGTTGAAAGGCACTACTTACTGCAAATTGTGGATTGGGAGCTTTGGCTAGAAGTTGAAAAGCACTACATTGCAAATGGCGGCTTGGGTGCTTTGGCTTGAAGTAGAATGGCACTACTTACTGCAAATGGTGGATTGGGAGCTTTGGCTTGAAGTTGAAAAGCACTACATTGCAAATGGCGGCTTGGGTGCTTTGGCTTGAAGTAGAATGGCACTACTTACTGCAAATGGTGGCTTGAGAGCTTTGGCTTGAAGTTGATTGGCACTACTTACTGCAAATGGCGGCTTGGGTGCTTTGGCTTGAAGTTGAAAGGCACTACTTACTGCAAACTGCGGCTGGAAGGTGAAAGGCACTACTTACTGCAAATGGTGGCTTGGGAGCTTTAGCTTTAGCTTGAAGTTGAAAAGGCACTACTTACTGCAAATAGCGGCTTGGGGGCTTTGGCTTTAAGTTGAAAGGCACTACTTACTGCAAATGGTGGCTTGGGTGCTTTGGCTTGAAGTTGAAAGGCACTACTTATTGCAAATGGTGGCGAGTGCTTTGGCTTGAAGTTGAAAGTCACTACTTACTGCAAATGGTGGCTTTGGGTGCTTTGGCTTGAAGTTGAAAGGCACTACTTATTGCAACTGGTGGCTTGGGTGCTTTGGCTTGAAGTTCTAAGGAATTACTTACTGCAATTGGTGGCTTGGGTGCTTTGGCTTGAAGTTGAAAGGCACTACTTACTGGAAATGGTGGCTTGGTGCTTTGGCTTGAAAAGCACTACTTTCTGAAAATGGTGGCTTGGTCTCTTTGGCTAGAAGTTCAATGGCATTACTTACTGCAACTGGTGGCTTGGGAGCTTTGACAAAGTCGAAAGGCACTACTTACTGCAAATGGTGGCTTGGGTGCTTTGGCTTGAAGTTGAAAGGCAGTACTTACTGCAAATAGTGGCTTAGGTGCTTTAGCTTGAAGTTAAAAGGCACTACTGCAAATGTACTTGCTTCCTGTTTGCATTTTATATTGATTTTTGATAAAACGCCACCACTTACGGCTGTGATTTTTGGCCATCTTACTCAGTCCCCCTCCCCTGAGCAGGTGCAGAGAATTCTTCCCATCAATCAGTGTTATTAGTGTTTATAAAATATTGAGAATGTTAATCACGCCACACCTTTTCCGGTGGGAGGGGGAGGGGTTATAAAACCCGGAAGTGTGGGAGTGGCTCAGCCTCTGCATGATGGGTGAGGGAGAGGCCATGACTCTGTCTGAGCTGTGAATCAACTGAACACACTGAATGTCTACTGAACTATGAGTTATGGTGGTTTCACCCTGCATGAAATTGTATGAAGCAGCATTTGAATTTGGTGGCCTTGCACCCTGCTTGAAATGGTAGGAAAATTGATTTGAATTTGCTGGCCTTGCACCCTGCTTGAAATGGAATTTCAAGGAATGCACGAGTCAATTTGGCCAGCCCACCAACCGTTAGTGTGAGCTGAAAGATGGTAGCATGATATACTGATTGCCACATTTACCATTTCCAGAAACCCCCCCCCCCCCTGCTTGAAATGGAATAGGTGGAAGGAATATTGCCACGGGGGACCAACCCTGCCGTATGAACATGGGACCCACGAGTCCCACTTAGTCTAGTCTTACATATAATTCAGCACGGATGACTGACGTCTTGAAGTTCAGGCTCATATGGGGGTTTGACAATCATTAAGTCAAAAGTGCCATTTAATATGCCTAAAGCGCCTTCTCATCATATTGGCTGCGGGGAGCAGAATCCACTCTGTTGGGTCTCACCCTCTGAGATCTAGATTATGAAGGGTATCTTCAACTCAAAACCTCCCAGGCCTAGGTACGCAGAGATATGGGATATTAACATTGTGCTACGTCGCTTCGCTGGTGGGCTCCAGCTACATCCCTGTCCTTGGTCAAACTCATTTACAAGTGGTTATGCTCATAGCGCTGGGTGCAGCGCACGGGTCCAGTTTTGCATAAATGGTGACTGAACAGGATGATTATATCTGCAGGCTGAATAACACTTATGTTTATGACTTAGCCAAGCAGAATCGACCAGGGGCATCATGTTTCAAACTAGATTTGTTTACATATACCATGGATCTTTGGTTGTGTGTGGTCACACATCTACTCCAGAATGTTAAGGTCACTAAGGGCCTTAGAGACTGAACTAGCAATGTTGTTGGTTATATATAGCCTCATAAGAAGGTATCACTACAGACTATCTCCAGGTGGTTATACAGGTCTGGCCTTTACAGGAGTAAACACTGACATTTCAAGTCTCACTCCACCAGGGCAGCAACAACCTCAGCAGCAGGGTTGTGGACATTTGCGGGACCACATCCTAGCGGCTGCAGGATGGTCAAACTAGCGATCTTTCCAAACATTTAGTACTAACCCATTGCCAGAACGGGGGTATTTGCTCTATGTTAGGTTCTGTTCACAGTTCCTCCCGGTTGAGGGAGGTTACTATTATCATTATTTGTTCATTAATAGCATCAACATGTCTATATCTATGTCATGCCTGAATGCATTGTTAATGTTCACTCATCATTGGTCACTGATGCAGTGTGTGATGCATGGACTCGTTTCCAGGGCATGAAATCACAGAGCTTTGAAATCTTCATGTAGTCACTCACGTGACTCCGAAGTAAAACAGTAAGATAAAACGAGAACTTACCAGTTTGAAGTTTGATCTTTATTTTATGAGGAGTAACGTTGAGGGATTATGTGCCCTCCACGCCCAACCCCCTATCATAAAGGTCAACTGGTATTCTTGTTCTCTTATCTTACTATGTTTAGTTTGACTACTGTTATCTGTGATTTCTCACCGCTGCTTTAAACATTGACGCACATGCGTGCTGGTGGGGTCTTCACGTAATCCCTCAACGTTACTCCTCATAAAATAAAGATCAAACTTCAAACTGATAAGTTCTCGTTTAATCTTACTCCTAAATTGGTCTAATATTATGCCATGTTTCAGCTAGACTTTTTGTTAAGTAAAAAAAAAGGCATTGTTTTAAAGTTTGTAAGTAAAGTAATGTCAGGCATTGCATTAATTATATTTGAGAGAGATTGTCTTGTATTAGAACAATTCTGTGTCAGACAAGCCCATTCATTGTGCTTGGTTGAGCTGCAGTTCCCTCTGTCAATTAATCTTCACTGTTTTTGCAAATGCCATTTGGGTGTTTAAAGAGAATTTGACAGCAAACAAGGAAATGCTTGTCAAACTTGTGTACCTTTCTTGCTTATTTTTTCACAATTCCTCAACTTTGGTCTGATGCCAATAACTGAAAATTAGTAGTCTGCACCAGCCAGCATTGCACTTATAATGCATGCTGTCAATAGACAATAGGTGCAGGAATAGGCCATTCGGCCCTTCGAGCCAGCACAGCCATTGAAAGCTATTATGGCTGATCATCCCCAATCAGTACCCGTTCCTGCCTTCTCCCCATATCCCCTGACAGAGCCCTATCTAGCTCTCTTTTGAAAGTATCCAGAGAACCAGCGTCCACCGCCCTCTAAGGCAGAGAATTCCACACACTTCCTTGGAGACAAACGTAGTGTCCATAATTTGCACGGACAAAAATTCCAGTTATGGCCAGCAAATTCTAATGGCTCTGATATTTTAAATCTTCTTTGTATGTCTTTGTTGTCTGTATTTTTTAAAAGCATTAATGCTTGATTGACACAATTTCTGATTGACAAAAATCTGATTGACACCATTTGCTAATGTGTGTGAATTGTTAATAGCAAAAACAAGCTCATTCTGTTAGAGTCACATTGGGAACCAATTCTAGTAATTGGTGTCCACACTTTTGATGTGCTAAACATGCTTTGTATGAAGCTATTGTCAACCATGTTTGTGAATTTGGAGAAGATTACCTAAAATGTGGCTCAGGACAAAGATTCAAGTACTAAAACAAGGCCACTGTAGATCTTGTCAGGAACTGCACGCAGGGTTTCTGCCTATCACATCACTGGTTTGTTAACTGGTAGGAAGCAAGACAATGTTTAGACCTCTCCCTATGGCCATCGAAGTACAGTGGCAGAAAAGACAGCAGTGGAAGTGAAGAAAAATGTAAGTAATGAGGGCAAGGTGTTGTCCTGTGTGTCTGAGCAATCCCACGTAGAAAAAAATACTAGCCGATCAACTCTAAGTTGTGGACTTGTCAAGTGACCAGTGATTTCTGTATGCAGCTTAATATTGTTTCTGATCAGAAAGAAGGCTGCAGTCCTTGAAGAGAGCACCAGCGACTTATCTAACATAATGTTGGCTGTTGTCAATTAAGCTTGGTAGATGCTCTGACCATGACAAGCAGTTAAAAGTACAGGTCTTATAATTGCTGTTTCATTAGTAAATTTTAAGCAATCTGCTCTTAGTTCTGTTTTGAATCAACATTGATGATTGGAACCTTTTTCCTAAAATTCTGATGTCTGACTTTGGAGATAACATGTCCTCTGTGACTTATGAAATCATTAGCTGTGCCACTAACAACCATCAACTCTGTGAAGATGAACAGTGCCTGGAAGTGCTCTTTCCAATTTCTGAGCAACAAGAAATGGTCACCAGCATGATCTATCTGGTTTACAGAACTGTGTTATTTAACATTTGTTACATAAAAATATAGTGCAAAAAAATTGAGGTATAGGCACAAATGTGGTCACATTATTGCCATTCAAAATGGAATTGCAAGAAAATTTAAACCAAGCAAAAGCAATACCAATCTCCAAGGATAATCATTGCTTGGATTTACCTTTGTATTGCTGATTAAGTGTCTAATGTGTCCAAATATCTAGCGTTACTCTAGCACTTTGTGTCTACTGTTCTAGGTTTTATATTCTATGTTATATATTCTGTGTTCTATGCTCTATGTACATGAATACATCAGGTACTGTGAGAGGTGGGTTGGGAGTGGGAAGGGAGGGGGTGTGGTGTACAAAGCTTGACAAGTTATAGGTGGATGCAGGAGATCATTTGCCAGGCTTTGTCCCGGTACTGCCTCGTTGAGTTACTCTAGTACTTTGTGTCTGTACTGTTCTATGTTTTATATTCTATGTTTTATGTTCTATGTCATGAATACATCAGGTAGTCCAAAAGAGAAATACACAGTGCAGATTATGGTGTTACAGCCACAGTGGATGGGTAAACTAAATAAAATTGCAAGGGTTGCATCCTGTACAAATCTCACATCTGCAAGGGCTGGAATGTAATCTGAAGTCACAATAGCCAAAGTGATTCATGCAGCAGATAGTATGACCAGTATTTTAATGGTAGATACTTTAGGTCTGGGGAGCAGGATATCACCAGGCACAAAGGGAGGACTTCAAAACATGTTATTTCAATCTCACTTACGAACACTTGCATCTTCCCTCCTTTCAAGGTCGGTCCCAGGAGTTGTTGAACAGAATCAGTCATTTCAGGAGGTAGCCAATTCCTCCTGGTTGGGTCACGGTGCTGTGTGCGCCAGAGGGTCGAGCTCGCTGTCTAGTTGGGCCTCAACTTTTTTTTTTTTTTTTTTTAATGATTTTTTTTTTATGATACTGCCTGTAAGGGAAATTCATTTTGTTGTCTCAAATTGAGACAATGAAAATAAATTTGAATACAATACAATACAAAATTCAATGTTAGATAGCTGTTTTGGGAGTTGAACGAGGTTGGGCTCTTCATCTAGTTGGATCTCGGTGGTGGCTCATGATATCAGCCACTCCCATCAATTGGCGTGTTTATCCTTGTCAGGTCTTCAAACAGCTGATCGTTTGCTGGCTTACCCTGTAGCCATCGGCCACAGTTCCTGCATCAGCATTTGGTTTGCTTTGGTTCATGCAGTTTGATGCTGCAGGTTGTTGGGCCTCTGCGTAATCATTGGTAACTCAGGTCTTAGACGTGGAGTCTCAGGTCCTCCAATGGGTCCAGTATGTTCCAGGTGCGTCTTGATTTTTTTCATGTTGCTTAAAAAATACAGTTGGGATGATGGTTCTCTTGTTTCCTCTTCAAAGATGGCTGAGTTTTGCCACAAAATTAAATGTCATCACAGTCCCATACTTGTTTGGCCCACCGAGTTCAGGTTTAATATCATTATCATTCCGGCAGGTGGCACAGACAGTGGGAGCCAAAGCTGACGGATAGGTTTTCAGATTTAAAATAACATTGTAAGTAACTCTAGGTCTTAGACGTGAAATTTAAAGGAGTTGATTGTAATCAGTGCAATCTCATCCAATGGGTCCAGCATGCAGAGTTAGCACAGTCTGATGCTATCTTGGTTTTACGCGTGTTTCAACACATAAGAATGCAGCTATGCACCAAATTTAAAAATACAGTTGGGATGAACTGTAAATTCTCATCCCATCAGCACTTCCACAGGGTTCGATTCTGGGGCCCCTGCTTTTCTCGCTGTACATACTTCCTCCTCTGGGTTCCATCCTTAGAAAGCATGGCATCTCTTTCCACTGTTATGCAGATGATACCCAGCTTTATTTGCCGCTGAGGGGGGAAGATGCCTTTTCTGTAAAATCGCTTCCATCTTGTCTTGATGACATTAAGTCCTGGTTGGCCCTAAACTTTCTTGGATTTAATGAAAAGAAGACAGAGGTGATTTTATTTGATCCCAATGGCTGCCGTGAACCTCCATTTGTTGATTTAGGTCCATGGTCAAGGTACGTGAAGCCAACAGTTGTGAACCTGGGTTTTAGGATGGACAGTGACTTTAAATTAGATCGCCAAATATGCGCGGTGGTTAAGTCCAGCTTCTTTCACCTAAGGAAGCTGGCGAAGATGAAGCCCACTCTCGAGCGGCAGCATTTTGAGACAGTAATCCATCCCTTTATTACATCTAGGCTGGATTACTGTAACGCACTCTATTTTGGTGTTGCTCGTTCTTCACTGGCTCGTCTCCAGTTGGTTCAGAATGCTGCTGCTCGCATTTTAACAGGGACTCGAAAGAGGGAGCACATATCGCCAATTCTGGCCTCCCTCCACTGGCTCCCGGTGCACTTTCGAGTTCATTTTAAGATACTGTTATTTGTTTTTAAATCTCTGAATGGGCTCGCCCCACCTTACCTCTCTGAGCTTCTCCACCCATACGCTCCTGTCCGGTCCCTCAGGTCAGCTGGTCAGCTGCTCCTGGAGGTACTGAGGTCTAGTCGAAGGCTAAGAGGGGATAGAGCCTTCTCTGTTGCTGCTCCGGCACTCTAGAGCAACCAGCCGTTGCACATCAGACAGGCCCCCTCACTGTCCATCTTCAAATCCAGTGTTAAAACACATTTGTACTCCCTGGCTTTTGACCATGCCTGAGGCTTTGCTTCTGTTTTTGGTGTTTTTTGATGTTTCTTTATTTTACATGTCTTTTCCTACTATTTCTTTTGATTGTTATTTTTGGTGTGTATTAACTTTTTTGTCAATGATTAGTGATGTACAGCACTTTGTTGCAGCTATGTTTGTTTTTAAAGTGCTCTATAAATAAAATTATTATTATTATTATTATTATTATTATTATTATATTGTCAGCAAGCATGGATTTCCAAGTGCACAACTCAGCATTGATAAAGGAATGGTGATATATTTTCATGTCAAGATGATATATAACTAGGAAGGGAACATGCTATACCTAGTCTCTGAGCTGCCTGTGCTGCTAAATTATTCTTGAGGCATATCCAGTCATGCTTCTGATCAAGGGTGACTCCTGGGATGTCGGTGGCTATGATGTTATTGAACATCACCAGAGATGGTCATTGTCTCACATTTGTATAACTCAGCTTGTAACCTATAACGCAAAACTTGAATGTTGTTCAAGCTTTGCTGCCTTTGGACATAGATTGCTTTATTATCTGACAAGCTGCAAACTGAAAACATTGTACAATCCTTGGTGAATTTCCTCATGACTCTACTGAAGCAAGGAAGGCCATCAATAAAACTGCTAACCATAGCTGGCCCAAAGAACAGACTTGAGAACCTTCAGTAGCAAAGCGTAACGGTTACAATGACTGGCTTCAAAGAGCCAATGTCAGCTTAACATTAGTGAGATAAAATCATTGGTCTGTTCCCTAGTACTTCACTGAATTTTACTATTAATGAGATATTAGTATGCAGTTTTATCATGTTAGGTGAGCACAATGAATGAGCACCTTCCACTGATGTTGTAATCTATACATAACTATAACTCTGATCTTGTTATCTTCCAGTTTGGAGGTCTTTCTATTTGCGCAAAAAGGGTTTGCGATAGCGCTACGATTTTTTGCCAGTTCAATCACTGTTCTCCTGTACTGCGAGTGCGCCAAGTTTTGTTCCGATCGGTTGAATATCGTAAAAGTTAGCAAGGTTTAAAACTCATAACAATCGCGCGTGCGCAGATCGACCTGTTCTCCTGCCAGTCGGCGCCGCATGGATTAATCTGTTCCCCTGCCACTCCCCCGGGACGGTCCATCCCTTCCTGTGCCATCGTGTCTTTACTGGAGCTGAGGATGGCCGGCGGAGGTTTCCAACTGGACTTTCGGAGGGACCCGAAGCAGCCCAGCCCCACCCCAAGCAGCAGCGCCACCATAAACAGCAGCTCCGCTCCAAGCAGCAGCTCGGCACCCAGCAGCAGCCCTGCCCCAACCAGCAGCCCCGCCCCAAGCAGCAGCCCGGCATCGGAGAACTGACTCAGCCCAGCCCAGCCCAGCGTGGACGACCCAGCCCAGCCCAGAGTCAGAGACCCAGCCCAGCCCAGAGTCAGAGACAGAGATGTCGCCGATGTCGTCAAATGGAAAGCAGAGACTCTGATCCCGGCGGAGGAAAACGATCAGCGACCAGCACACGCTGTGAGTCCCCATCGCACCGCGACCTCTCTGGCTCCTCCCCCTTCCCCATGATGGCTCTTCCCCGATCGTTTCTCCCAGCTCACTCCCCCCACCCACACATCTCTCTCCCCCTACAAATACACCCCCCCACACACACCTCCCCCACACGCCCCCCTGCCCACATGCACATCCCCTTCCCCACACACACCCTCCCACCCCACACATCCCCCCCACACATGCCACCCACGCAGCCCCCCACAAACACTGCCACCCACAATCCCCCCTGCTCCACAACCCCCCTCCCTCACAACCCACCCTCCCCACAAACCCCTCCTCCCCACAACCCCTCCTCCCCACAACCCCTCCTCCCCACAACAATCACCCCCACAACCCATTGGGTGAGGGAAGTGCCTTGTGAGTAAAGTGTGAGTCTTTGACTCGAGAGTCTTCGGCGAGGAGGATGAGGAGATGAGGCTATGCATAAAGCTTGAGAGGACGGAGCACAGTGAACATATGTCAGGGCAGATGAGACAGTGTGAGGCTTGCAGAATGTGGGAGCCCATGGACACAGATGGAGCCTCTGGCTGCTACAACTGTGGCAAGTGCATCCAGCTTCAGCTCCTAAAGGACCGTGTTGGGGTACAGGAGAAGCAGCTGGATGACCTCAGGGCCATCCGGGAAAATGAGAGTTTGCTGGACAGGACCTAAAGTGAGGTAGTCACGCCGAGGATACGGGAAGAACCAAGGTGTGTGACGGAGAGAAAGGGTGGAAATCATGGAGTGCAGAAGACTCAGGTGGCTGTGCCTAATGAAAACAGGTACGCCCTCTTGGGAACTGTCCGGGGAGACGATGTTTCCAGTCCGAGCGGCGGACACGTCGGTGGCTCCCATCCTAGAGATGGGACACGACCGGCGAGACCGACGTCGGGCAGAGCCCTAGTGGTGGGTGACTCCATTGTCCGAGGAGTGGACAGGAGATTCTGTGGCAGCAGACAAGATGCGAGGATGGTCTGTTGCCTCCCTGGTGCCAGGGTTCAGGATGTCACGAGCCGAATTCAGAACATCCTCGAGAGAGAAACATAGAACATAGAAATATAGAAAATAGGTGCAGGAGTAGGCCATTCGGCCCTTCGTGCCTGCACCGCCACTCAATATGGTCATGGTTGATCATCCAACTCAGTATCCTGTACCTTCCTTCTCTCCATACCCCCTGATCCCTTTAGCCACAAGGGCCACATCTACCTCCCTCTTAAATATAGCCAATTAACTGGCCTCAACTACCTTCTGTGGCAGAGAATTTCACATTCACCACTCTCTATGTGAAAAATGTTTTTCTCATCTTGGTCGTAAAAGACTTCCCCCTTATCCTTAAATTGTGACCCCGTGTTCTGGACTTCCCCAACATCGGGAACAATTTTCCTGCATCTAGCCTGTCCAACCCCTTAAGAATGTTATAAGTTTCTATAAGATCCCCCCGCAATCTTCTAAATTCTAGCGAGTACAAGCCGAGTCTGTCCAGTCTTTCTTCATATGAAAGTCCTGCCATCCCAGGAATCAGTCTGGTGAACGTTCTCTGTACTCCCTCTATAGCAAGAATGTTTCCTCAGATTAGAAAAACAAAACTATACACAATACTCCAGGTGTGGTCTCACCAAGGCCATGTACAACTGCAGTAGAACCTCCCTGCTCCTATACTCAAATCTTTTTGCTATGAATGCTAACACACCATTCGCTTTCTTCACTGCCTGCTGCACCTGCATGCCTACTTTCAATGACTGGTGTACCATGACACCCAGGTCTCATTGCATCTCCCCTTTTTCTAATCGGCCACCATTCAGATAATAGTTCACTTTCCTGTTATTGCCAACAAAGTGGATAACCTCACATTTATCCACATTATACTGCATCTGCCATGCATTTGCCCACTCACCCAACCTATCCAAGTCACCTTGCAGCCTCCTAGCATCCTCCTCACAGCTAACATTGCCCCCCAGTTTTGTGTCATCCGCAAACTTGGAGATGATGCATTCAATTCCCTCATCCAAATCATTAATATATATTGTAAATAGCTGGGGTCCCAGCACTGAGCCTTGCAGTACCCCACTAGTCACTGCCTGCCATTCTGAAAAGGACACGTTTACTCCTACTCTTTGCTTCCTGTCTGCCAGCCAGTTCTCCATCCACATCAATATTGAACCCTCAATACCGCGTGCTTTAAGTTTGCATACCAATTTCTGGGACCTATGTGGGACCTTGTCGAAAGCCTTATGAAAGTCGAGATATAACACATCCACTGGTTCTCCCTTATCCACTCTACTAGTTACATCCTCGAAAAATTCTATAAGATTCGTCTGACATGATTTACCTTTCATAAATCCATGCTGACTTTGTCCAATAATTTCACCACCTTCCAAATGTGCTGCTATCCCGTATTTAATAACTGACTCTAGCATTTTTACCGCTACCGATGTTAGACTAACGTCTGTAATTCCCCATTTTCTCTCTCCCTCCCTTTTTAAAAAGTGGGGTTACATTAACTACCCTCCAATCCTCAGGAACTACTCCAGGGGGGGGGGGGGGGGGGGGGGCAAAACAGCAGCCCTGGACATGTGGGCGCAAGTTAAATCAGGAATTGTAATAAAATTGGGACATGTAGTCAAAGTAATGCTTAAATCAGGTGTTGTGTATGGGAGGGAGATTTCAACATTAGGTAGACTGGGAAACTCGGATTGGTACTGGACCCCAAGAAAGGTACTTTGTAGAGTTCCTTCATGATGGATTCTCAGAACAGCTGGTATTGGAGCCTACCAGGGAGAAGGCAATTCTGGATTTAGTGTTATGTAATGAACTAGATTTGATTAAGCACCTCGATTAATGAGCCATTAGGAGGCAGTGACCATAACATGGTCAGGTTTAATCTACAATTGGAGAGGGAGAAGAGTAGATCGGAGTGTGTTACAGTTGAATAAAGGGGACTATGGGGCCATGAGGGAGGAGCTGGCCAAAGTTGACTGGAAAGATATACTATCAGGGATGACAGTGGAAAAAAAAATGGCAGGTGTTTCTAGGAATAATACAGAAGGTGCAGGATCAGTTCAGTTCAAGGATGAAGAACGATTCCAAGGGGAGAAAGGGACGACCATGGCTGACAAGGGACGTTAGGGACAGTATAAACATTAAAGCAAAGAAGTACAACGTAGCAAAGATGAGCGGGAAGCAAGAGGATTGGGGAATGTTTGAAGAACAACAGAAGATAACCAAAAAGACAATACGGGGAGAAAATATTATGTACGAAGGTAAGCTAGCCAAGAATATAAAGCAGGATAGTAAAAATTTCTTTAGGTATTTGAAGAGGAAAAAATTAGTTAAGACCAAAGCCGGATCCTTGAAGACCAAAAAAGGTGAATTTATTAATGGGAACAAGGAAATGGCACATGAGTTGAACAGGTACTTTGGATCTGTCTTCCCTATGGAGGACACATTCAATCTTCCTGATAGTAGTGGCCAGAGGATCTGTGGTGATGGAGGAACTGAAGGAAATCTGCATTAGGCAGGAAAAGGTGTTGGATAGACTGATGGGATTGAAGGTTGATAAATCCCCAGGGCCTGAGGGTCTTCATCCCAGGGTACTTAAGGAAGTACTTAAGGGTACTTAAATCGTGGATGCATTGGTGATTATTTTCCAATGTTCTATAGATTCGGGATCAGTTCCTGTGGATTGGAGGGTAGCTAATGTTATCCCACTTTTTATGGAAGGCGGGAGCGAGAAAACTGAAATATAAAAGAGTTAGCCTGACATCGGTGGTGGGGAAGATGCTGTAGTCAATTATCAACGATGAGATAGCCGAACATTTGGATAGCAGTAACAGGATCGGTCCGAGTCAGCATGGATTTACGAAGGGGAAATCATGCTTGACTAATCTTCTGGAATTTTTTGAAGATGTAACTGGGCAAATGGACAAGGGAGAGCCAGTGGATGTAGTGTATCTGGATTTTCAGAAAGCATTTGATATGGTCCCACATAGGAGATCAGTGGGCCAAAATTAGGGCACATGGTATTGGGGGTAGAGTGCTGACATGGATAGAGAAGTGGTTGGCAGACAGGAAACAAAGAGTAGGTATTAACGGGTCCCTTTCAGAATGGCAGGCAGTGACTAGTGGGGTACCGCAAGGCTCAGGGCTGGGACTGCAGCTATTTACAATATACATCAATGATTTGGATGAAGGGATTCAGAGTAACATTAGCAAATTTGCAGATGACACAAAGCTGGGTGGCAGTGTGAACTGTGAGGAGGATACTATGAGAATGCAGGGTGACTTGGACAGGTTGAGTGAGTAGGCAGGTGCATGCCAAATGCAGTTTAATGTGGATAAATGTGAGGTTATCCACTTTGGTAGCAAAAACAGGAAGGCAGATTACTATCTAAGTGGCGTCAAGTTGGGAAAAGGGGAAGTACAATGGGATCTGGGGGGTCCTTGTACATCAGTCTATGAAAGTAAGCTGCAGGTACAGTAGACAGTGAAGAAATGAATGACATTTTGGCTTTTACAACAAGAGGAATCGAATATAGGTGCAAAGAGGTCCCTCTGCCGGGGGGATTAAGGGGAAGTTGTGTGGGGACGGGTGAGGGGTTGCGGGGGGAAGGGGTGGGGGGTGGTGGTTTGTGGGGGGAGGGGGTGTGTGGGTGTGCAGATTGTGGGGGGAGGGGTGTGGGGGAGGGGAGGGGTGAGGGGGTTGAGTGGTGTGGGCAGGTGTGTCGGAGGGGGGATGTGGGCAAGGGACTTGTGGGGGGAGGGTTTGTGTGGGCGTGGGGGGGGGGGGGTGGGGGTGTGCGGAAGGGGGAGGTGGGCAGGGGGGGTTGGGAGTGTGGGCAAGGAGGTTTGTGGGTGGGGGTTGTGGAAGGAAGGGATGTGTGGGCAGGGGGGTTGTGGGGGGATGGGTGCGTTGGCAGGAGGGGTTGTGAAAATTGCGACTGGTTGGTAAACCTCTGCCGGCCATCCAGAGCGTACCTCAGGTCCAGTAAAGATGCGATGGCACAGGAAGGGGTGGACCATCCCACGGAGTGACAGTAGAGGAGACAAATCCGCTCGGCACTGACTGGCAGGAGAGATCGATCTGTGTATGCACGTTTTTTAAGTTTTTTAAAGCTCGCTAACTTTCACATGATTCCACCGATCAGAATGAAACTTGGTGCACTTGTAGCACAGGAGAACGGTGAATGAGCTGGCGAAAAATCAAAGTGCTATCGCGTACCGTTTTTGCACAAATAAAAAAACTCACAAACCGGAAGATAATAAGATCAGAGTTTTAGTTATGTATAGATAATAATAATTTGTTGAGGTTATTTCTTTAATGTGGAAAACTGAGCAATAAACTGTTTTGTTAAAGCACAAATATAACAATATAAATGTCAGTGTACTAAATGTTTCCTCTCTTTTAGAAATAGCACTCATAGGGTCATAAGTACAATGACAATGTCTTTGTTCATGCACTTATTACATATTCACGCACTTATTACATATTCACAGATTAAAATCTACTTTTTGTTAATTGCTGTTCATTAGAATAACAATGAACATAAAATCATTTAATGTGTTTTATACCTAGCTTAGAGTTTAGTAATTGAAATTCTCATTTGGTCATGACACAATATCCTCCCAGCTGTAACTTATTTCCTTATATTTAATCCAAACTATTCTTAAAATGTTCTCTTTTCAAAATGCTTTTGTTATTTTGGAAGCACTGCATTTCTGCCAATTTGTTCTTTATTCACCCTTAATCTTTGGTACCATTGGAAGCATAGTCCTATTATCATCACAAGCAATGGGCACATTGCAAAATTAAAATTGCAAATATACTCACATGTAAGAGGGCAAATTTAAATACCAGTTTTATTGTTGCAGCAAATCAGTCTCTGCAATTGAGCTATTAAATGTAAACTGTGACTAACAGCCGGCATTTCAGACCAGATTGCACTGGGGATGTAAATGTGAAGGTGTTATATATTCAGTCTGCAAAGTTAAAATGGGCCTCTGCAATTTTGCGTGTGCATGCCTAAAACTTTGCTACCAAAGACCGCTGGAATGAAAAATTTAATGAAAATCATTTTGCAATTAAATTTGAGTCCTAGGAATAACGTAAAAGTGTTATATCTCACCTAGTTAATAATCTTGTCATATTCAATTGTAGTGACATTGCATGAACCAATATCATGGTTGTAAAGTCAATTAAATTCAGAAATATAGGAATAGATTTTTTTTAAACGCCAGTGAAAGTGATAGTTAAAACCCAGCGCATGGAGAACAAAACTGAAAAAAGATAAAGTACACTCTGGGTGATGTATTATGTAGAAGAGCCAAACATCCAAGACTGTAATAATTTATACGCAAAATAATTCTATTCCCAGAGCAAAATAGAAACAATGATTAATTAAATTGATATTGAAAGTGTTATTGACCCACTGGTATCTGTAGATAAATGGAAATTTTGGATTATTGATGTCAACTTTTGTCAATGTGTGATGATATTGAATGTACCCCTACCAGAGTCCTAACCTTAAGTCAAGAAGATAAATCTGTCAATTTAGCAACATAGGAATAGAGCAATTCAGGAATCATAGAATGCAATAAACAGAACAAAAATAATCCCACAATTAACAAATCAATTCAAACCTGACTCACATAGTCATGAAGGAATAGGAAACAGGAGAGTGCAAGAATATTCCCATTCTTCAACACGATGGACCTAGCTCATAAGTAACAATCATAAGATTAAAATGTCAATTTCATACATGTTAATATAGATGACTATTTTTTAGTAAATCTGATCAAAAATAGATGAGAACATTTAAGAGCGAGGGTAACTAGACCAAAATCATTTGAGCTGTATGGATGGACATTCTCTTGATCTGGGTATGATTAAAGAAACAATTCCATGACATCCATACATCAATTTCTAACTGGCACGTGGACAATTTCCTGGGTATTTCCTATTCACAAAAATGAAAACCAATCCAATCTGATGAATTATTACCCTTGAAGTTTATTATCAACAATTGCATTGTGATGGAAATTGTAATTGGCGCTGCTATTAGTTGTAGACTGTTCACTAATAATTGTTAATCTACATTCACTGTAAAAATTTGCTATGATATCTTAACTCCAGCCCTTATCACAACCAGAGTTTAAACAAGGACAAATCAGCTTGATTCTGGAGATGACATATAGGTAATTGCCCTTGTAACAATACAACACAAAGACATCTGGTAAATTTAATTGAATTGAATACTTTATTGTCACATGTGACAAGTCACAGTGAAATTCTTTGTTTGCATACCTTGCCAAGGTATGCAAACAGTCGCCCATAAAGGGTGCTTACAAAGTTACAAATTCTCCCTGCCCCATGCCAGTTCCCCCTTTGTTCTTCGCTCCTCCCCACTACCTCACAGCAGTCCTCCCACACTGGGTCTCTGTTGCTCTCCCTCCTCCCTCATGGTGGTCCCCCACAATCGGCACTTCATTGTTCCTTCCCTCACTGGAATGAAATTACTGAAATTAAGTGAAAATCACTTGATGGGATAATCATACTCACTCAAAGCCACTGAATGCCACTGTTAGTGATAAATCATTTTATCCTTGGGAGATATAGGGACACAATTATGAAAGCCTTTATTCACCACATCAGAGATTATGTTCAATTCTGACCTCAGATGTAGTTTATATAGAGTTTTCATGTTTCTCCTGTGAACATGTGGGCTTCCTCCAGGTGCTATGGTTGGTAGGTTAATTTGCCACTGTGAATTATCCTGATGAGAATGGTAAAATATGGGGGGAGGGGTGAAAGAGTAGAGGGAAGATAACTGGATAAAGAATAGCGGGTTAGGGACACAAACTGGCGTGCAATAGATGGATACTGGTGAAGAGGGACAGGTTAATTTATGGAGTCAGATGGGGGAGAGAGGGGTGGAGAAAACAACTGAGGCTGGGACAAGATAGGTGGATATAACCAGCAGCTGCACAAGACAGAACCTGATGGAAAAGGAAGGTGGAGTATGGGGCTAAATAAGGAAGTAGGGTGGACATGCAAAAACGTGAAGGGAGGGGACTTGTTTGGAGAGAGGCAAGTTCCTATTGCTGCACTCCTTGTCATGACCAATATCACCTAGATGAAATAAGTGGTACTGTCAAACAAATGTAAGAATCATGAAACCGAATTATAAAGCAGGAGTTCTAGGTTAGTAAGCATGAGAGTATAAACCAAACCAGACACTAATTTTGGTCACAATAAAGAGATCAATAACATGGATACTTGACTGAAATGGAGATGCGTAAAGAAGGTTTACCTTTTCATTGAACTGGCACCAGTACTGGGGCTCCAACTAATCAGTCGTTCCAAGGTCTAGCCATATAAAAGTAAACAAAGCTGAGACTAATGGCCCTGTCCCACGATGCAAGTTCATTCAAGAGCTCTCCCGAGTTTAAAAAAAAAATCAAGCTCGTGGTAAGCACGGAGAATGAACGTAGCTGGTATGTCGGAGCTCGGGGACGTCTCTTAGCGGCTCGTAACGCTAACGGCAGGTTTTGAAGGTTATAGTAGATTTTAACCTTTCTAATTGGGGAAGAAAAATGAAGGAAGACATATACAAGCAAATTTATAATGGGTTTAAAATATTGTTTGTTAATCAGTTATTGCAACTAAATATCACCAGAATTTCAACTTTATTCACTTAAATTATGTTTTGGAAATAGTGTATAATGCAGAGCAGCTATTGTACATATGTTTTTAGTGCATGTGAATATGGATGTGGGCAACGTGCTATGTATCTTAAATGGTGATTAATTGTCATGTATTAAAAATTCAGAATAAACTAAAAACGGTCATTAAATGAATAAAGTGAAAATGGCAATAGAGATTATTTTCCCCTTATAAATACCTTTCTACCTGCATCATTGGGACATCAGTCATTTGGTATGAATGCACTGACCAGTTTAATTTCACTTGTATAAAGTGGCATCCAGCTGGATACCATTCCAATGGAGAGTTTTATAATTGACATAGTTACATCTTGAAATTTAAAAACCTATGTTCAATGGATTCAGCTTCTTTTAATGTGATTATTAATGCATATCGGGTTTTTAAGAAAATTGCAGAGCATATGTGAAGGAAGCAACTTCAGATGATAGTTTAAACTGAATATATACACAAAATGCTGGAAAGGGTGACGTTTCAAACCCTTTCGAGACCCTTCTTGCAGAGCCTATAATGATTATTACGTGCTTATTTGGAGGAGTATCTTAGCTACAAAAGAGAAGGCCTGAGTGGTATCCACACCTTTTGATGTTTGCAGGAATTCAGCATCCCTATTTTTAACATATAATGAGGATAATGAGGCAAATACATGGAAGACAAAGGAATAGATACCAAAAAACAAAAACAAAAATTAGAGGAAAAAGTCAAATGTTTAGGAAGACAAATAAGAATATAAGGTATATAAAACAAATATCAAAGCATTCTAAATGAATAGTGCTTCTTCTTCTTCTTACGTTTGAGGCAGCAGAGGTTATGTAATGCCCTCCAGGTGCTGTAGCCAGTTCAATGTGCTGTTGTCGAGAGCCATGAAGTCAACCCCTCCAGCAGGGGGGCGGGAGGACAGCGCAATCAAAAATGACTTGCTGTGATGTTTGCTAGTAATGCAGCCCCCAGCGATGCATGTTGGCGTTGAACCGGCCGACCCCTGTACGGAGCTGGTTCAGGGTGACCCACTCTTTGCGGGGCAGGTCCGAGCCGGGTGGGGCTGTGATGTTCGATGCAACAGTGAATTGCAGAGGTCGTGACATCTGTACCCAGCTGGTTCTCCATGTTCCTAGTGTGTTGAAACCGGTGCCACAGAGGGTCGCTGCGTGATGGGAAAAGGGGAGACGAAATGACAGGCGTTGAGGTCCCAGTTGCTGTGAGTCCTGGGCAAGGTGGTGAAAAGGATGTATGGTGCTGATGGGGCCTCGCACACCAGCCTGTGGGTGAAGCAATCTCTGCAAAGCTTGTTGGGTGCGATACCTGCGAGCACCGGCAGAAGATCCGTCAGAGTAGGGCATAGGCAGCCGGTGATGATCCGCATGGTGTCATTGAGGATGGCGCCTAGCTTGCTGCGGCACCATGTTTGGGCGGCGTACTCAGTGGCGTTGTACATGAGTGCAAGAGCACTGGTTTAGAGAGGAGATGTTCTGGCACCCCATGATGATCCAGCCAAGCAACGCAGGAAGTTGTTCTGCGCCAAGACTTTAGCACGGAGAGCTTCAAGGTGTTGCTTGTAAGTCAGCTGCCAATCTAGTTTCACCCCGAGGTGTGTAGAAAATGGGTTGTGTCGACCTCCCCATGGTGAGCCCTGTCAACTGACCTCAGTCCGGCGATGACAACAAGCAGAGACAGCAGCAGAAAAAACACAATTAATAGTAAATTAAAAAATGGATAAAGGAAAGGATGTGCAACAGATTAAAAAAACATAACATGATTGATATTGACTTTGAAATGCCAAAAATCTTAAAATATTACTTTGCTTCTACTTTTAACTTCAAGATAAACCAGATGGAAATATATTCGAAGCACTAAAAAATATATATTAAATACTTATAATAAGATGTATCTAACCAATCTGTAGAAGATAAAACTCTGGGTTTGGTTTACATTGATATTAAAATGAATCAAAAAAGAAGTATAGACTACTGGACAGTTAATATCTTCTTATTTTAGTAAGGGAGATAGAACAAGTTATTGGAACTTTGTTGGTAGAACAGATAATAGAATAATTACTCAGGGATGAAATAGAAAAACAATCAGAAACTGAAAAAGCAGTAAAGAATAATCAGCAATTTTTTTTCAAAAAAGAGAGTTATGCTTGACCAATTTTCTTGAAAGATTAGCTGAGGAATAAATAAATGTGCCACTTGACTTTCAGAAAGTCTTGACCAAGATCAAAGAACATAATAAATAGTTTTAGTAGGTCACAGATCACAGATCATCTGAATCTGAATTCCAATTCTACCACATTAACACTTGATTGCCCTAACATTCAAAAGCCCAAATCAGCAGCCATGGAACTTGGGCTGAGAATTTCAAGAGATGCAGTCTTCTGAATAGAACAAAATTATTTCTCATCTCATTCATCAATGAATTACCATTATACTGAAAATTTGACCAACCCCAAATCCAGATTTCTCCAACCATGTAAAATATCCTCAAAACAGCCACATTGTCAAACTCTTCGAGAAACATTTGAGTCTCAAACAGGTCAGCTCTCATTCTTCTACACTCCAACAACATAGCTCAATATGCACAATATTTCTCAATATGACAATTTCCTCTAAGATTCAGATTCAATTTAATTAAATATGTCATTGTCAGTGTACAGTACAGGAGACAACGAAATGCATTTAGCACTCTAGCAAACGTATTTGAATAAAAAATAAAAACATATCTGTCTAGCACAGACACCAGCTCTTGTTTAGTAGAAGTGACAAAGAAGCTGTTCCTCGACCTGCTGGTTCAAGCCTGTAGCCCTCCCGGATGGTACACAGAGAGCAGTCTCAAGATGTTTGGACAATGGAGGGGAGCTTGAAAAACTTGGGCTTTTCCCACAGACAGTTGAATCAATATATCAAGCCCTCGCATGTGCAGCTAAAGAAGTTCACCATCAGAAGTCTGAGGACCTTCTTCAATCCTGCTCCTGATTGCAATAAGAAGCTGAAATCATACTGTACTTCTGCAAGCTAATGATCTGAGTCATTTCCTGCCTGCGCATGCCTGCTAAGTGCTGGACCTCCTCCCTTGTAGGCCATTCTTCCTTTTTTATCATGTCCTTAATGATGGTGTTAGTACATAAACGGAATCAATATGTATTTACATACTTAGCCAATCAAGAAACTGAAATCAGACTGTACTTCTTCAGATGTGGTTGCATCAAAGCCCTGCATAGCCTTAATAAGCCATTCTTCCTTTTGAATCCTGTTCCTTTGCAATAAAGGTGAACTTATATGCTTGCAAGCTAATGTCTGCATTTCCTGTACAAGGCACCTTTTTTTTTTTAATCTAAACACCAACATTTAATAGATTTACACTACTTAAATGATATTCCGTTTTTCCGTTTTTCTCTCTAAAGTGGAAATTCACAGCATGTGGAATCAGTGGACAGAGCTGAATTGAATACAAGGCTGGTCACAAATAAAAAGCATAAAATGTAAGTTGAACAGAATTAATCCACATTTGAAAAGTTAAGTCCTACAAGGATAATCGCTGGCACTGCTGTTGTTCAATGTTCAAATAAAATATTTGGATTTGGTAGAGTGGATATTCAGAATGTAATGACAAGACCAAAGTGGTATAAATGCTGTAGAGAACAGCAGGAAAATGCAGGAAACAAGAATAAGCTTCCAAAAATACACTTAATTGGAAAATTATTGGTGTTATATGTAAAAACGTGGTATTAGATTCTGATAAGAAGCTAAACACAATAAGTGGAATATTTAAATTGGATAGAGAAGCAGGATATATATATATATATTAGCACATTTTTAAGTAAGCAGTATAGGTAAAGAAAAACAAATAAAGTAGAGAGGTTCATTCCTCTAGAAATAGATCTAAAAAAAAGAGACATAATTTTTAAACAATAAAGTAACTTGATTGGATTGAATGGTGCTATGTGAACCTCAGCCTCCAGAAAATAAACATGGATACAACAGGGAAGATGAGTAAATTAGGTAACATACAGGATCATACTGGAACAGTGATATTTTACCTAAAATGAAAGTTTCAGCAGAATGTCACTGTTTCTCCAGGAAACAGAAAACTGAGCCATGGCTGCAGATTCCTTTAAAATTATGTGGTTTGTCAGACATGAGAGAAAGAAAGTGCTTCATTTGTGGAATGTCAAAAATTAGGGACCAAAAATATAAAGTATTCACATAACATTTCCAAACAAAACTTACGAGGTGCTTCCTTGTCCAGAGAATGGCACTTGCAATTACAGGATATATTTAATGTAATAGCAAAGATGCATTTAAGGGAAATGTTAAAGAATAGAAAGGAGTGAAACGTACTGCTGGGTGTGTTGTACGGGACAAGAAAGAGACACGTGTGAATCATGGATCTATTGGGACCAAAAAAAATGCCTTTTTGTACTTAATATCAAATTCTATTAGGGAAATGTAGCAATATATTCCATCCAGTCTGACTGTCTCCGATTACATTTTATCTCGGTTTGGTTTGTTGTTACCTTCTCCAAGCAAACAATGATATATTCTACATTTTCCTTGATCTCCATCCTCTTTGACTCGTTTTAATCCCCCACGCTTCCTTATCTCTGTATCTTCCTCTCCCCTGATTTCAATCTGAAGATGGGTCTTGACCAAAAACATCACCCATTCTTTCTATCCAGAGATGCTGTCTGTCCTACTGGATTATTCCAACATTTTGTGTCTATCAATAGCAATATCCTAACTCTACTAATCATAAAACCTCATGAATCTTATCATTCCTTATAAATCTGGATCCACAGCAATTTTCTGCTGCAAAAGGCAACCTTTGCCATCATGCAATGATTGCCTTTATACTAAGGCAACTCACATTGGACAAATACAACACCTACATAGAGAGAGCACAGAGGAGATTTACTAGAATGTTGCCTGGGTTTCAGCAACTAAGTTACAGAGAAAGGTTGAATAAGTTAGGTCTTTAATCTCTGGAGCACAGAAGGTTAAGGGGGGACTTGATAGAGGTCTTTAAAATGATGAGAAGGTTAGACAGAGTTGACGTGAACAAGCTTTTCCCATTGAGAGTAGGGAAATTCAAACAAGAGGACATGACTTCAGCGTTAAGGGACAGAAGTTTAGGGGTAACATGAGGGGGAACTTCTTTACTCAGTGGTAAAGTGGTAGCTGTGTGGAATGAACTTCCAGTGGAAGTGGTGGAGGCAGGTTCGATTTTAACATTTAAAAATAAATTGGATAGGTATATGGATGGGTAGGAATGGAGGGTTATGGTCTGAGTGCAGGTAGATGGGACTAGGGGAAAATAATTGTTCGGCATGGACATGTAGGGCCGAGATGGCCTATTTCCGTGCTGTAATTGTTATATGGTTATTATATGGTTACTGTTACCCACTTAATATAACTATGTGCCTCCATTTTATTAGCATGTATGGGAAAGGTTAAGTAAAATGAAAACCAAGAATTAATTTAGATGACAGTTGAGCAATGTCCATTCTACACCGAACGTTTGGGCGATCGTTTTGCCGAACACCTCCGCTCAGTCCGCAATAACCTACCTGAACTCCCGGTGGCTCAGCACTTCAACTCCCCCTCCCATTCCCAATCCGACCTCTCTGTCCTAGGTCTCCTCCATTGTCAGAGTGAGCAACACCGGAAATTGGAGGAACAGCACCTCATATTCCGCCTGGGTTGCTTGTGTCCGGTGGCATGAACATTGAATTCTCCCAATTTTGCTAGCCCTTGCTGTCTCCTCCCTTTCCTTAACCCTCAAGCTGTCTCCTCCCATCCCATCGCCCTGCCCTCGGGCTCCTCATCCTCCCTTTTTCCTTCTTTCTCCCCCCCACCCCCATCAGTCTGAAGAAGGGTTTTGGCCCGAAACGTCACCTATTTCCTTCGCTCCATAGATGCTGCTGCACCTGCTGAGTTTCTCCAGCATTTTTGTGTACCTTCCATTCTACACATGCTCTGCCTTGTGTATGGAAAATATTGCAATTCCTTGTCCTCACCTCCTGGTCTTCAAGAAAGTTAAATGCACCTAGCCACAGGTTTTGGTGGCAGTTCCAACAGTTCCAACCCAAATGTACAGTTGGTTACTAACAAAAGTTTCAGTAAGCCAGCAACTTTCATAGCAAGACAAATATGGAAGAAACAACTGCCTTGTGGTGCCAAGTGACGGAGGTCAGTTTCCCAGAGGGAATCTGGTCGTGTATCCAATACCCTGCCAGTCTAATACCTAGTCTAATTAGTTTCAATGGATATTGTTGGATTGTGTGAAAAAGCACATAAAACAAATTCTCATTACAAATAATTGTCAGCAACATGCACAAAAAGTTAAAAATGCTTAAAACTTTAACAACCAACAAAGCGACACTGGAGGTGGAGGTGGAGGAAAGGTTGCAAGGTTTATGCTGAAGGGTCATTCCAAGCCCAGTTGCTTTGTTGCTGCTGTCTAGTATGACTGTGTCCAATGTGACATGGTATTCACATCTGAACAAAATACATTTTGGAATAAGATAACTGCAGGTGTTGACCATAGGCAATTGGCTTTTGGGAGCAAAATCTGACCCACATGTGTTTAATAATTATAGAGTTTGTTTTTTTCTGTTTGTCATCTGTTGTACCCCTTTGAAATATTTTAACCCATCACATGAGTCGTGAATCTGTGGAATTCTCTACCACGGAAGGCAGTAGAAGCCAATTCACCAGAGGTTTTCAGGGGAGAGTTAAAAGTTTCAAATGTTTCAAAGGTTTTTTATTGTCACATGTACCAATTAATGTACAGTGATATGTGGATTACCATTTAGCTCTTTCGGGCGAACAACATCAATGGATATGAGGAAAAAGCAGGAATGAGGTACTGATTTTGGATGATCAGCCATGGTCATATTGAACGGCGATGCTGGCTCGAAGGGCTGGATGGCCTACTCCTGCACCTATTTTCTATGTTTCTATGAGTCTGGGAAGTTGAAGCAAGAGACAATAGACAATAGACAATTGGTGCAGGAGTAGCCTATTCAGCCCTTCGAGCCAGCACTGCCATTCAATGTGATCATGGCTGATCATCCCCAATCTGTACCCCTGTTCCTGCCTTCTCCGCACGGTGGCCCCTGGTTCTGGACTCCCCCAACATCGGGAACATGTTTCCTGCCTCTAGCATGTCCAAACATTTAACAATCTGATATGTTTCAATAAGATCCCCTCTCACCCTTCTAAACTCCAGAGTGTACAAGCCCAGCCGTTCCATTCTCTCAGCATATGACAGTCCCGCCATCCCGGGAATTAACTTTGTAAGCCTACGCCACACTCCCTCAATAGCAAGAATGTCCTTTCTCAAATTAGGGGACCAAAACTGCACACAATACTCCAGGTGTTGTCTCACTAGGGCCCTGTACAACTGCAGAAGGAATTATTTGCTCCTAAACTCGACTCCTCTTGTTATAAAGGCCAACATGCCATTCGCTTTCTTCACTGCTTGCTGTACCTGCATGCTTACTTTTATAGACTGATGAACCAGGAACCCCAGATTATGTCGTACTTCCCCTTTTCCCAACATGATGCCATTTAGATAGTAATCTGCCTTCCTGTTTTTTATACCAAAGTGGGGTTAAATTTGATACCAAATTTTAAAATGTATCGTTGAAGAAATGCCAGCAAATTGGAAGTGAAAATTCAAATTCAAATAAGTGAAAATTACATTTAGAAATACCATTCTAATAATAAAGTATTCATCCTTTCAGAGTGAGAGTGTTGTGGGACAAAATGGAAAATTTACAGATGCCAACCTCATGATGTTCAGATATGCCAAGCACTGTTTTTTGCAAATCTGTTAGGCATAGAATATCAGAGGAAAAGATCCTTGAAATCCTTGAAATATTAATACTTTTTCAAGTCTGTATTTATTTTTAAGACAGTCTATAGTTTTGAGTGTGCCCTGTAACTCAGATGTGGCAATAAAGAAAACAGCTATTGTTTTAAATGTTATGAAAGAATGAAGCTGCTGTTGACCTCCTTTTTTAACATTGATATATTGAAAAAATTCCCCTGTCTGTTCTTGATATGCCAAGTAAACATCTGCCAAGGATTCTCTAAACCTAGGTATGGCTTTCTGCAGACCTGTCGCTCACATCACCCACAATCTCCAGGCATTCATCTCCCTTGCATCGTTGAACCAGTCGTTGAACTAATCAATGAAATTCGAGTACCTGAGAAGCTTACATTACTGCAGAAAGAGGTATATCCCAGCAGTAAAATGAGAGCAGTCATCCATTGGAATAAAAGTGGACATTTTAGTTTGTTGGGTGCTTTGGCCACTCATCCCTCCCATTGTATCTGTGTCTGCACTAGTAATGAGATAGTGTATCTGAAATTATCAGTTACAATTTGAGCTCTTCACCTATCTAGTAGAGGTTAAAGATAATTGCTTCCATTATAACTCTCCTTGTAAGTTACTTCAATGAATTATAACTCAGAAAAGCCGTAGGAGCCATTTATGCTTAAGTTAGTTACTATTAGTATATTATAGTATTTTGTCTAGATATTTCTAGATGTATCATTTTGAACGCTTTGGGGTAAGAATTTGATACATAGATGGGTGTGGATTTATGTAAATGAGCGTGGATTTATGTAGATGGGCGTAACTTACATTGAACTAAGCGATACGACAGGGGTGGTCAGGTCAGATGAAAGCTGACACCGGAGAGAAGAAACAGTTTTTACCAGTTCGGATAGAAAGAATGAACAGTTCTGATAGTAAGAATGAACAGTTCAGATAGTAAGAATGGGAAGCTACAATTTGTATTAGACACTTATTTGTATTTACCACAACTTCAATTAAAGAATGAATTAAACTGAAAATAACGACTGGAAGATTTGTTTTTTTCTCCTTGCCAGCGTAGTAATGACAATGGAAACGTTTGAAATTGCCATTATATTAAAGTAAAAACTGGCCTTAACGAGTGGAAGTAAAGTAAGCTGTATCTTTATGTGGGATAAGTTGAAATCCTGGAACTGAAGTCAAAACCCGACACGTTCGAAACCTGTGCTATCTGAAGAACGAAGATTGAAAACTTTGAAACCCATCGCAGGAGTTTGTGAGTAAGAACAGCTATATTAAGTCATATTTGGAAAGGCTTAGAAGCTTTAAAGTTAAAAGCTGCAGAGGCAGTATTGAAAACAGCAGACGGAAGCTGTTTATGGAAAGCTTTGAGATAAGCTATAATACTGTTTCGAAGAAGACCTTGTAAATCTCAAAATTAAGCTGATGTTTTGAATTTCACCTTGATAAGGTGTACAGAAGTACGATTGGTTACCCTAGGAACTCGAAGACCTTGTGAATCTCAAAATGTAATGATGTTTTGAATTCCTGAGGATTGTTTTGAAGAACATCTACAGATTGTTCAGTCTGGAAGCATACATTAACACGTTTTACCTAAACACGTCATTACGTCAGACACTTCTTAAAGGAACAGCCACCAGTATGTCTGAAGCTCAGCCACATGAGGGTGAAGAGGAGCAGGATTCTGGAAAATGTGAAAAAAGAACCATTAAACTAACCGACAAAAGCCAAGCATTGCGTTTGAAAAAAAGCCAGGTCAAGAAACAAGTTATGTAAACGAGCTATCAAGTTAATTGAGAAGCTGAAGGGGCTCATGGAGTCAGATGAAAATGTGAAGGAAGTATGATTTAACCTGGTTCAATTTATCAAGCTCTGCAGTGAAGTCAATGAAAACCATGAATCATTGGTAAAATTGCCACTGCCTGAAGAGGAGATTGGAAGGCAGTGCGTGGTTTCAAGAAAGAATGCAATCTTTTGATGGTTTCATAGATGATGTAGATAAGTGGTTATCTCACACTGGACAACAAACTACATTCTCTACAGTTGGAAGAGCTATACAACAAAATGTTGTACCGCAGATGATATTAAACCTGAAGGCAGCATTTCAAATGTCTCAATACAAAGAGCAAGTTACAAATTTGGTTCAGCATTATGTGCATCTTCAAGGGTCTCAGCTCGTAGTGAAGTTCAAGCAAATAGGGCTGCTCTCCTGGGACAGGCTGTCACCATGGACAAAAGGCACAACCTTGAGGCAGAGATGGAGCAATGGAAAATAGAGACGGAGATGGCAGTAGCCAATGCAAGAATCAACAAACTCAAAGCCAAGCTTGAGCATGAGGCACAAGAAGAACATTTCAAAAGAGAGATGGATAAAATTGGAACTAGAGACGGAGCTGGCGACAACCGAACAAAGGTTTAATGTACTTGATGTTAAGGGTTCAAGAAGCAGCTCTAAAGTATCTCATGGGAGGAGCTCTTATTTAAGAGCTCAAAGGAAAACATAATTTAAATTAAATCCACAGTCAAATGAGTATTGGTCTGATCAAGAGCAACAGGTTGTTAGACCGAAGCAAGGAACTTATGAACCACCTGTTTGGGTTCATGTTAAGACTGATAGAACTAGGCACTCTTATCAGAGGCCAAATGTACAGACTCAACGCAGTAAGGATTTGCAGGGGGCCTGTTAGCACTATCCGTGCCGAACAAATTTTTTTCCCCTTAGTCCCACCTGCCTGCACTCATACCATAACCCTCCATTCCCTTCTCATCCATATGCCTATCCAATTTATTTTTAAATGATACTAATGAACCGGCTTCCACCACTTCCACTGGAAGCTCATTCCACACCGCCACCACTCTCTGCGTAAAGAAGTTCCCCCTCATATTACCCCCTAAACTTCTGTCCCTTAATTCTTTCAGAAGTCATGTCCTCTTGTTTGAATCTTCCCTATTCTCAAAGGGAAAAGCTTGTCCACATCAACTCTGTCTATCCCTCTCATCATTTTAAAGACCTCTATCAAGTCCCCCCTTAACCTTCTGCGCTCCAGAGAATAAAGACCTAACTTATTCAACCTATCTCTGTAACTTAGTTGTTGAAACCCAGGCAACATTCTAGTAAATCTCCTCTGTACTCTCCTCTGTACTCTATATTGTTGACATCCTTCCTATAATTGGGCGGCCAAAATTGTACACCATACTCCAGATTTGGTCTCACCAATGCCTTGTACAATTTTAACATTACATCCCAGCTTCTATACTCAATGCTCTGATTTTTATTCCCAACTATTTGGATTTTTCTGTAGCTATTTTAAGGGGAAATTCCGGAAGATGTGGGTTAGAGGTCTTTTGGTTCTTATTCGACCATAATTTCATATCTATATCCGCGAAAAGGATCCAAAGTCCTCACAATTAAATTTGTAATATTTTGGTATACTACAGTGGTTTTGTGATGTACAATTAGGATATTTTATTCTTTGAGTATTTTGTATTATAACCATAAATATCCGGATGATTGTGTTCTTAATTTTTAAGGCTAGCATACCAAAAGCTTTCTTTACCACCCTATCTATATGAGATTCCACCTTCAAGGAACTATGCACGGTTATACCCAGATCCCTCTGTTGAACTGTATTATTCAATTCCCTACCATTTACCATGTACGTCCTATTTTGATTTGTCCTGCCAATATCGGTGTAGCACCTCACATTTATCAGCATTAAACTCCATCTGTCATCTTTCAGCCCATTTTTTTTCCATGGCCTAAATCACTCTGTAGACTTTGGAAATCCTCTTCATTATCCACAACACCCCCTATCTTGGTATCATCTGCATACTTACTAATCCAATTTACCACACCTTCATCCAGATCATTGATGTACATGACAAACAACAAAGGACCCAACACAGATCCCTGAGGCACCCCACTAGTCGCCTGCCTCCAACCCGATAAACAGCCATCCACCATTACCCTCTGGCTTCTCCCATTCAGCCACTGTTGAATCCATCTTGCTATTCCTGCATTTATACCCAACAGTTGAACCTTCTTAACCAACCTTCCATGAGGAACCTTGTCAAAGGCCTTACTAAAGTCCATATAGACAACATCCACTGCTTTACCCTCGTCAATTTCCCTAGTCAATAATGAGATTGCTACTCTTCTAATTCAACACGATCTGTCGTTTACCTTACCTCCAAGAGAAATTCATGTTTTGATGGTGATCCTTTGCAGTATGAAGTTTTCATTTCGGTATTTGAGAAAGGAGTGGAAAGAAAAACTACTGATGAGAGTGATTGCTTGCATTGTCTAGAGCAATACACAGGAGGACGTCCAAGGGACCTAGTCCAGAGTTGCTGACATTTGCCTGCAGCCGAAGGCATTTACAGGGCAAAACATTTGCTTAAAGAAAATAAGATTGCCAGTGCATATATGAGTAAGGCCTTTGCTTAGTCAGATATTAAGGCAGAGGATGTGAAGGCATTGCATGTGGTTTATCTGTTTCTTAGAGGTTGTTGCAATGCAATGGAAATGCAATGGAACATCTCACCTATATGGAGAAAATGAACGTTGCTACTAATATGAAGACTATCCTAAAATTGCCTTAACAGGCTTAGGGATAACAGGCTTAGGGATAGGGCAGGTCAGATACAAGAAAGGGATAGATGTGGGGCCAAGTTTCCTGACCTGGTGGATTTCATGGAGAGGCAAGTAAAGATAATGTCAGATCCACTTCATGGAATTCTTCAGGTACCATCAAAGGTTCTGTTTTTGCTAAAACAAGAGGAAGATCAGGAACAAAAGAAAGCAGTTTTGCAATAACTGCAATACCTATAGGAACAGCAATGCAAGAAAGCTTGACAACAGGTGGAATGAAGCGTCTGCCATTAACATTCAAAATGCCCGCTTGTCTATTCTGTAATAAAATTGGTCACACAATAAGGTGGTGTCGACTGATCAAGCAGAAGGGGCATAAAGAAAAGATGGACTTCTTAAAGAAGAAGGGAGTCTGCTTTGGATGTTTGCAGAAAGGACACATGGTCAAAGACTGCAAGAGTCGTATTACTTGTGATGTGTGCAAAACAAGATCATCCTGAATTACTTCACACTGAACAGAAGAATACAGAGAAGAAGCCGGAGCATACACAACAGAAGGAGAAGCCAACTGTGAGTGATGCTGTTACCTCGCCTCAGATAAGTGCGCATTTTGGGGCTGGTGAAGAAACCTGTATTTTCTCCATCTTACCAGTACAGGTAAAGAGTCGCACGGTTGACACAGTATTGCAAATAATGAGATTGCTACTCTTCTAATTCAACACGATCTGTCTTTTACCTTACCTCAAGCAAGAGAAATTCCTGTTTTGATGGTGATCCTTTGCAGTATGAAGTTTTCATTTCGGTATTTGAGAAAGAAGTGGAAAGAAAAACTATTGATTTTTGGAACATGGAAGTTCGGCTACCTTTTACACAGAAAGCTTGATTGAAAGGCTGAACATTACAGGACAAAAGAATAAGGTTCTCTTGCGTACCACAAATGAAGAGATTGATACAAATACATCGATAGATGCTCCTGAACACATCATCAGTGATGTAACCTGGGGTCATTGGGTGTTTCGGGTCTTTCAACATCAGACACCCTCACCCAGGCGACCCAGCCGTGGTTGATCAGACGACGACTTGTGCTCAGGTGGCATTCGCTCCTCCCCATGGACCTCTTCTCCTGATCCAGAGCCATCTCGAGGCCTTCTCCGCTGCCTCTGTGGTGTTCTTGATGGCCTTTCTCCTCACAACTCTGTTTATGCCCAGTGCACTCAAAGCTTTGTAGAGCGATTGCCCTGCAAAACCTCTGCAGCCAACCTCGATGGGCATACACCATGCCTTCCAGCCCTGCTTGCGACAGTCTATGACCAGCTCTTCATACTTGGCCATCTTCCTCTCGTGGGCCTCCTCTGGACGGTCCTCCCACGGCACTGTCAGTTCCAACAAGACGATGTTTTTGGTCGCCTCTGAGACCAGGAGGATATCGGGCCTCAGGGTGGTCGTGGCAATGTGCTGTGGGAAATTAAGCTGTTTCACCAGGTCTACGGAAAGCTGCCAGTCCTGTGCAGTCGCCAGGATTCCTGACTGATTCCTGGCTGCTGTGATTCTTGGCAGCTGCACTCTGGCTTTCATGAAGGTGATCACCTGGGTGGTGGGGCGTTCTTGTCTGCAGCTGCTGATTCCCATGCTGATGGCTTCTGGCTTCTGCCAGCCCTGCCCAAGAGCCTTTGCAGGCAATCTGGAGATTACGCTTTGCCCCAGATGAAGAGGTTCGATGGGCTGGGCAGGACATCATACACTGCCTGGACCAGGAACTTGATGCGCTGTGGTTCAGCCTGCCAGAGCTCAGTCCATGTGACTTTTCGGTCCATGCCTGCTCCCACCTTGTCCAGGCTCCATGCTGCCTCAATTCAACTGCTCTGGTACATCTCTCCTCCTCCACCACTGCCCTCACTTCCTCCTGGACCAGCCTGCGCCTCTCCTTCCCCTTGGCCTTGTCAAACTGGGGAGATGGGAAGATTCCCAGGCCAGCTCCCACCAGGACTCTGTGGCGTATCCGAGACTCTGCTTGCAGCATGGCTTCGCCGGCTCTCCACTTCCTCACAGTTTTCACCTCCACCCCTGCTTGAGCCACCTTGGGGTCGCTGGAGTCCCTGTACAGAATCACCTCTCTGGCCCGAGTCACCTTAAACTCCTCCTCCCGGGACTTCAGGGGCAGCTGGAGCTTGGTGTTATTTCCGTAAAGGGCGATACTGCTAAGGCTCCTGGGCAGTCCCAGCCACCTTCTGAGAAAGCTGCTGACTTTCCTCTCCAATCTCTCTATGATGGATATTGGGACTTCGTAGACAAGCAGTGGCCAGAGTATTCTTGGCAGGATACCATGCTGGTAAATCCATGCCTTGAACTTGCCGGGAAGCCCCGACCGGTCCACTGCTCTCAACCAACTCCCCAGCTCTTGACAGGTTGCCTGGATTGATGCTGTATCCTTCAGGCTGCTGTTAAACACCTTGCCAAGACTCTTCACTGGCCTTTCGGAGACAGTTGGGATTGGTGTTCCTTCGATGCTGAAGCGGAACCTGTCCATGACTTTGCCCTTCTTCAGCACCAATGACCTTGATTTTCCTGGCTTAAACCTCATCCTTGCCCATCCAATCAGCTTCTCCAACCTCTGCAGGATCCACCTGCCTCCTGGCACTGACTCAGTGGTGACAGTCAGGTCGTCCATGAAGGCTCTGATTGGTGGTTGGCGCATTCCTGACTTGGTCCGAGGGCCCCGGCACTCTGGCTCAACAGACTTGGCGATCATGTTCATCGCCAAGGCAAAAAGGATCACAGAGATGGTACAGCCTGTGATGATCCCAACCTCCAGTCTGTGCCACTCTGATGTTACTGACGCTGATGAGACCCTCATGCTGAACTGGTTGGAATAGTCCAGGGTGAGATATGCTACTTGGCCCAGCACATGATGCTTGGCCATGACTGTCTGGATCAGCTTGTGTGGGATGGAGCCGTAGGCGTTGGCCAGGTCAAGCCAGAGCACTGTCAGGTTTCCCTTGTTCTCCCTGGCTTCTCTGATGAGTTGGGTCACCACTCCAGTGCGCTGTACACACCCCGACACTCCAGATAAGCCTCCCTTTTGCACTGAGCTGTCAATGTAGCCATTGCTGGAGAGGAAGTTGGTCAGCCGCCTCGCCACTATGCTGAAGAAAATCTTGCCTTCAACACTTAGCAAGGAGATGATTCTGAACTGATCGATCTTCTTGGAATCTTCCTCCTTTGGGATCCAGACTCCTTCAGCAAATCGCCACTGCTGCACCACTTTTCCTCTCCTCCAGATGACTGTCAGGATCTTCCACAGCCGTTTCAATAACAAGGGGCAGTTCTTGTAGACCTTGTAGGGAACTCTGCTCAGGCCAGGGGCTGAGCCAGATCTTGCTCTCTTCATAACGTCCTGGACCTCTTTCAGGAGTGGCTCGCTACTATCAAACTCCTTGATTGGTGGAGGTAGTTTTATCAGGATGTTGCACTGGCCCAGCTCCTGCTGCCTGATGGGGTCACTGTAGGTCATCTGGATGTGCCGGTCGATCTCCTCCTTAGAGCAAGCTAAACTCCCACCGTGCTTCTGCCCGAGTAGTTGTTTGGTGAAGCCGAAGGGGTTGGCTATGAAAGAGGCTCGCTTCCTGGCTCTTTCCTTCCGGCGTCTTCGGTGCCACTCAGCTCTACAGAGAGTCATCAGCTTCTTCCTCAGGATGGTTCGCAGCTCAGCCAAGGGGGGACGTTGCTCTTCACTGGCCTCTTTATACTGCTTCTTGAGGGACTTCAGCTCCTGCCAGATCTTGTGGATCTTTGTTGCTCGTTGGTTCATGGTGAAAGGTGTTCTGGCCGGCTTCTTCTCCACTGCTCCGAACCTTTCCATAGCTAGGCCGATGATGATTGTCGTCATTGACCGCAGCCTTCGGTACACGTCTCCCTTCGCAGTTGCTTCTAGCACCTTGTCGACGTCCTCATCGAACTGATGCCAGACTGCCATCTTGCAGGCCTGAGGCCATTTGACTCGAACCTTCTCCGGAGAACTGTTCCGAGGGACTAGTTGCGCCACTTGGAGGCTTCGGGCTCTATGGGGTGATTCCGGGCCCGGCTCCTCCTGCGTCTCACCAGGTAAAATACCTGTGCATTGTGACACTCCCTGTCCCTCCAAACACTTCATCCGGGTCTGGTGAATCTTCAGGCCTCGGCTGTTCTTGCTAACCTTACCACATCTGCATTTGATACTCATAGTCGGTTGTTCTTTGCCATTAGTCGTTAACCTTTGATCCGTCAAATTGAGATGCTCATCCTCCCCCCCCCTCGGGCACCCCTGGGGGTATTTTTCCATGTGATTTTCTGTAGTGTGATTTGGGTCTCCTCCTCTCAGAGGATGCGGTTTGGGCTGCCAACCCGCCCCGCCCCGGTTGCCGTCTTTCCGAGCTGTCCACTGTCTCCAGTCATCACCACCCTATTCTTGGTTGTCAGCCAGTCTATTCCTGGTTGCTACTGGTTTCACCAGCACAGTGATTGATACAAATACATCGATAGATGTTCCTGAACACATCATCAGTGATGTAACCTGTATGAAAAGTCTATATCTAGTCATCGTATCTCAGATTTGGAAATATTTTGTCTGCTCAAAGACGATTTTCTACAATTATCTGATGTGTTTACATATAAGATCATGCCAGTTTCTCATCAAAACATTCCCAGGCAGGAAGACATGAAACAATTGGCTTATTTGAAGGATATCAAGATTCCTAAAATAGAATCTGGCATCGACCTACTCATCGGAACAAATACTTCAAAGGTATTGAAACCTTGGGAGTTGTTCAACAGCCAAGGGAACGGACCATTTGCCATGAAGACCCTACTTGGATGGCTCATCAATGGTCCCCTGCATAGAGACAACAAAAGCAGGGTTAGGCATGGCTACCTTGCTGCTGCTATCAATTGAATATCTACTGTAAACTTAGATGAGCTACTGGTCATGTATTACAATCATGACTTCAATGAAAGTACCAGCAAGTAATCAGAAGAAATGTCCATAGTAGAGGTAAAGTTATTGGATATTATGAATCACTCACCAAAGATGATAGATGGACGCTATTGCCTAGACTTACCTTTCAAACAAGAATCGTCAGTTTGCTGAATAACCGTTGCATTGCAGTGTAGCACATCCAGAGCCCGAAATGCAGGTTTGATAAGAATAAGACATTTTGTGATGAATATACATCTTTCCTCACAGGAATGATTGGCAATGGTTATTCTGAAATGGTACCAGTGGACCAGCTGAATCTAAATGATGGAGAGCTCTGGTATATCCCGCACCATTGGGTGTATCACTCAAGGAAAGGAACCTTGAGGGTGGTCTTTGACTGTGGGGCAGTCTTCAAAGGAACATCACTTAACTGCCAACTGCTGCAGGGTCCAGACCTTGCCAACTCACTCATTGGAGTTCTCATCAGATTCAGATAAGAACCGGTTGCTTTGATGGCTGATATTAAAGCAATGTTTCATCAAGTCAAAGTATCAGAAAAGCATATTGATTATTTGTGATTCCTGTGATGGCCTGAGGGTGATGCACAGCAAGATCTTGTTGAAGGTTCATCTCTTTGGAGCAGTGTCATCACCAAGTTGTGCAAACTTTGCATTAAGAAGGATTGCTTTTGCCACAAAGCTTATTTTCCAGCAGATGTGACAAACACAGTAAAGAACAACTTCTATGTGGATGATTGTTTAAAGTCCATGTCTTCGGAACAGGAAGCAATTCAAATGGCAGCACGCCTGCCTTCCCTCTGCCAAAAGGGAGGTTTCATGCTGTCAAAGTGGATCAGTAACAGCCATGCTGTATTGGCATCCATTTCACAAGAAAGCAGAGCCAAGGAGACCATGGAGTTGGATTTGGACAAAGACAATCTGCCTTTGGAAAAAGCACTGGGATTGCACTGGTGTGTTGAAACAGATCTGTTCAAGTTCAGAATTGTGGTACAAGAATGACCATATACCCGATGGGGCAACTTGTCCGTGTTTGGCTCTATATACGACCGTTTGGGATTTCTAGCACCATTTACTCTGCCAGTCAAGCTGATTATGCCGGAGCTCTGCAAAGAAAAAACTCGAATGGGATGAGAGCATAATGCAAACGTTTTCTCAGCGATGGACAGAATGGTTAGCAGATCGCAACAAGATATCGGAATTCAAAGTGGACTGGTACATGAAGCTTGCTAACTTTGGTCAAATCTGATATGCACAGCTGCACCACGTTTCAGACACAAGCACAATTGGTTACAGTACTTGTTTATATCTGAGACTGGAAGACGATAACAAAGAAGTACATGTTGTATTCATAATAGGAAAAGCCAGAGTGGCACCACTGAAGGAAATGATGATTCCCAGAATGGAGCTTACAGCTGCAGTTCTAGCTGTCAGAGTTGACATAATGCTGCAAAAGGAATTACAACTTCAGCTGGAGAAATCCATCTTCTGGACTGATAGTACAACAGTGCTTAAGTACATCAACAACAAAAACAAACACTTTCAAACATTTGTAGCAAACAGAATCTGTTTGGGATGCTACTAATATATCACATTGGAGATACGTTGGCACAAAGGAAAACCCTGCGGGTGAAGCCTCTAGAGAACTTACAGCAGTGTTTCTTAAGTAATAAGAGATGGATCAAATGACCAGAATTTAAGCCAGACAGAGAATGGCCAAGGCTTAACCTGGAATCTGAACTCTCTGCTAATGATCCAGAAATCAAGCAAGACATCACAGTGTACGCCATTGTCAAGGATCTATTGAACTCAACAAACTATTTAATTTTACTTCGGAGTCACGTGAGTGACTACGTGAAGAAGGCCGTCATCCCACTTGGTGCGTCATTACGTTGACTCGCTTCGCGTAAACGAGCCGACTGGCGGCAGCATTTGCGCTGTCCAGCAGTAAGTTTAAACCAACAAGGTAAGTTTTTAAACTTACCTCTGGGATTGGTTTTGTTTTGCAGGAAACTCATTTTCAGAGTTTGCCTGCTCGATTGGGGGCGATGCCCGGACGGGCCGCGGGTAAACCTCTATGGACCGTGGGAACCCCGGTCACGAAACAGATGGAATCCCGGCCATGACCTCGGGCATACCCGGAAATGGAGCAGGACCCGCTACAGAGACCGCGGTAGTGCGAGTAACGGGTGCCGGTCAAAAGTTTGCCTCACAAATCGCTGGCAATGGAGCCAGCAGCGTCGGTCTGATGCCGACAGCTCCTAGACAGCCATTTGAAAGGTTAGTCATAAAATTGTATCTCCCTCTCTGTGGAGGGGAGTGTAGGGAAGAGGCTCATACATTTAAACATACGGGCCAGAAGTACCTAGGCAAACCCGTTTGGTGGGTGAGCCATTAAATTATATCTCCTCTCTGTGGAGAGGTGTAGGGAAGAGGCCCATTCATTAAAACAAAACAGGCCAGGAGTACCAAGGCATACCCAATTGGAGGGTTAGCCACTATTTGATTTCTCGCTCTGAGGAAGGGAGCGCAAGGAGAAAGCCCGCAAACAAGTCGAGCCAGGAGGATCCCGGATGGAGAGGATAACCTCCTTCATGGATAATGTGTTTAAACGTTCAAACCCACATGGAGCACCTGATGGAGAGGTGTTATCAGCCTGGGTATTATGGAGAACCCGCAGGCAGCGGCACCTGTTTCAGGGCTGCACAAATGTCTCCTGCTCCGAGAAGAGCATCCACGGTCAGTTTCAGTCTGACCCAAAACAAAAACCTGACATAGGTCCGCTGGAGGGGCGATGTCAGCGCAGGTATCCTCAGGGACCTGCGGCAGCACCTGTTTTCAGGGCTTCCTACAAATCTCACTCTCTGTGGAGGGGAGTGCGAGTGATCAGTAGGTAACTGTTCTCAAATTTAAAGTATGAACATACTGAAGCACATGCATATGGCCTCAAGAGCACTTGCAAACAAAGGGTTTGCTGCCAGAAGAGTTGGTCTCCAGCCATTGGCAGAATAGCCGGAAGAGGCCAGAGTTCTCACGCTATAAGTGCCGGCAAGGGAACAGCGCTATGAGGGTGACATTGGAGAAACAAGCCGCCGAATCCGCTCTTCAGGTAAGACCAGAAGAAGGAAGCAAAATCTGTCGGTCTAATCAAGGTACCAACGACAAGCAAAACTTCATCAGTAGGCGACAACACACCCCACACCTCCATAGGGGGTAAGCGGTTCACTGAAGCCAGTCGTAGCTTGAAAGCTGGGCATGGAAATAGGATCAGAGTCGTCTTTCAAGGCAGACTCAGAGTTATGGCCAGAATTTTCTTACAATGCAGGCTTAGTTGAGGTTTCAGACCAAGACCCAAGCAGGGGTCAGGAGAAACATGGAATCCACACTTCCTACCAGTCCTACTCACCAATCAAGGAGAGAAAAGGAACCCACATCAAGGGCCTTTGGGCTACCCACAAAACCACTGGTAGCCATGGAGGTAGGTGGGTCTGGGTTTACCGAAACAAGGGATTGTGGACCAGTTACATGTTGGTAATTTTACTCTTGTGTTTTTGTTCAAAATGAGAATGAAAAACAACATGAGTTTCAGATCTGGTTTTAAAAAACAGATAATAACATGTGATTGTATTTACGGCACAACATACATAGGTTCCAAGCAAACTTGGAATTCGGACCGGAGTTGTCTTCGAGGCAGGCCCAGTATTATGGGCATGATTGCCTTTCAGGACAGGTGACAGATGGAGGATGTCACTTCATCCAGGTTTAACTCATATGTGCAGTACAGACTTTCAGAATAGTAAATGTTGTTACGGTCTAACTGTTTTATAGGAGCTATATGGCAAGCATCAATCTCAAAGATGCATGCTATGCAGTTTCCCATTCACTGGAATCGCCAGAGATGTTTGAAATTTACCTGGATGGGGTTATAATAACAGTTAAAGCATTGTAAAATAGGCTAACTACAGTTCCCAGGTTTATTTACCAAATTTACAAACGGAGCTTGGGCTGCTCAGAGCTCAAGACCATTAGTTATCATTTATCTGGAATTATGTTAAATGCTGGGTTTCGCTAAAAATGAACTGTTATAGACCCAAACTATATTTGAAGAATCAGGGTCCCACCCACCCAGTTAAATTTAAGTTGATACCAATCAGAACTACTGATTATTGGGATTAACATTTAACTATCAACTAACAAGGGATTCCGCTGTGGAGCAAGAGATGCAATTAACAGAAGCCTGTAACAACCTTGTTGGTTATTAAGCAGCTTTCTATTCATCAAGATGTAGTTGATAATTTAGCAGCTGTGTATCAGCGGTACAAATTGGGCTTTGCATTACCTGAAGTTAAAGCATGCAAATAATTAACCTCTCTAGTACCATATAGGTCATTACAAATAAACCTATGCTATTCTCAGCTGAAGCTACCAAAATCACGATGGTGGCAGTATTCAGCGTTGCTCCAGTACTTTTGATCAGGGTATACTTAGTATTACAAATTAATACTAGTGCTCAAAGATGAGAAGTATGGTATGCCATCTCCAGTTACAGATGCGGATGCAGGTTGCATAAGTTACCAATTTTCAATAATTGGTATCAACTACCTATAACTCGGTGCATTCTATACGTTAAAGGTTATTGTAAGAATGTGCACAATCTGCATGCTCAACTCCAAGTTGATGCACTATGGAGGTGGCATATGTTAGTCACATGGGTGCTATGAAGTTTAAATATCTTGTGATATTTACCTAATCTCATTTTGAAACTACTATCTCACGCAAAATCTATGAAACACAGGATGGATGTTGGACTACAAAGTATTTAATGTCATTTTGGCTCAATGGAACATCGAATATCGATATATTTACATACAGGCTTAATTACCAGCTGCAAAACATGTGGCATACAGTGGCAAAAGATACATTATCGCCACTTGGTGGAGGAATTATTTCATGTGTGTTTCTCCATTCTGCCTCATCAGTGGGGTTTGCAATTTATTCAGCAAAACACCGCTTCAGGCCTCAATCTGCCTGACTGACATATGCAGCCATGGCTCCCGCTAATATAGGGAATTATATAGAACCTATATGGTTATTCAAAGCATAAACTTGCTGGTACAACCTGTGACTCGGGAGACCAGCGTCTGCATGATACATCAAGTCATTGACTTGAAGACTCCGAGACGATTTCCTGCGCCGCGGGTGGTCAGACAAATCCGTGGAGTGCTCACTGCAGAATGCAGGATAGCACCAAAAAGAGGCAGGACATCTCCACTTCAGCAGATGAGAAATGGGTTTCGCAGGATACACATGTTACATGCTATACAGCACGAATAACTGATGTCCTAGAGTTCATTTCTTAGGAGTCTTTGACAATACTCAGTTACAGTGCCATTAAACGGTGCATGCGTGCTTATCATCATATTTGCTGCAGCAAGTGGAACCCACTTTGTCGGGCCTCACCCTCTGAGATCCAGAATTAGATAGGACATCTTAACACAAGTTCTCCCAGGCCCAGTAACATGGGAGTATGGGACATGACGTAATGTTAACATTACTTCAGCAGGGGGCTCCAGCTACATCCTGATCTCAAGCCAGCTCTCAAAAGGTAATAAACCACATGGCACTGGCCTCAGTGCAACGGGTCCAGTCACGACATAAATTACGACTGGCAGGGTGGTTACATATGTTAATAACATAATATATTATGATTTGATTTAATAAACCAGAGCTAACCAGGCGTGAGGTACATACAGTTTCATGGCATACCCGAGGGATCTTCGGGAATGTGTAGTCACACATTCACAACAATACGTCTAGATCACTTAGAGCCTTAAAGGCTCCAAACGAAACAATGTTTTATGGAATAAATATATATATATATAAATTTCATAAAAAGTTAGTTCTACCAACTTCAGGTGGTAAAACGGGAGTTTGGTGAATGCAGGAGTCAATAGCAATATTTTAACGCACTCCATCGGGGCTGCTACCACGTCAGCTCATAGGATTATGTAAGTTTGCTTTGGACCACATCCTAGCAGCTGCAGGATGGTCAAACGAACATACTTTACCAACTTTTAATACAACCGTTGCCAAATCGGGGGTATTTGCCAACTACATTTTTGAATTTGTTAATAGTTTCCTCTGGATGAAAGGCATCGCTATTATTTTCATTGGATGATCAAGCATCAGCATAACAAACCAAGTCATGTCTGAATGCATGAATCTTTTTTCACTCATCCATGGTCACTTCAATCAGTGTGTTACGCATGGATTTGGTTCCAGCGTGAAATCACAGAGCTTTGAAATCTTCACGTAGTCACTCACGTGACTCCGAAGTAAAATAGTAAGATTAAACTAGAACTTACCAGTTTGAAGTTTGATCTTGATTTTATGAGGAGTTACGATGAGCAATTACGTGCCCACCGCTCCCACCCTCATATTATCAAGGTCATATGGTAATTCTAGTTCTCAAAATCTTACTATGTTCATGGTCAACTACTTGTTTCTGTGATTCCACACCGCTGCTTTGAAGTATGACACGCCAAGTGGGATGACTGCCTTCTTCACGTAATCGCTCATCGTAACTCCTCATAAAATCAAGATCAAACTTCAAACTGGTAAGTTTTCGTTTCATCTTACTATTACTTATTTCTCATCTTGGAATAAGTCGAAAACTGTGGTAGCTTGGTTCCCTAAAGTAAGGACAATGCTCTTGCTGTTGATTCGAAAAAGAAAGGAGATTGCTGATGGTATCTCTGAAAAAGACCCTGGCAAACTAGAGGAAAAGGTTGATAAAAAGATGCAAGTCTTTAAAGTATCATACTGCGGACTGTTTATGTCCTAATGATCTTCTCGGCAGTAAACGCAGTTATCTCTTTCTGTCAAGGAAAAAGATGCAAGGAAGAGCTATTAATATTAGCAGCTGGTAAACATGGTGTCAGAAGAAGCAGTCATTTGTACAAGCCAGATCCGGTACTGCATGAAGGACTTCTGAGAGTAGGTTGTCGCCTGAATAGACTAGCGATGCCTGAAGAGGCTAATCATCCTATTATTCTCTTGAAGGACTTTCACATATCAACACTACTGTTACGACATATCCATGAACAGAGTGGACATGGAGGAAGAAATTATATGCTGTTGCAAATTCTTAAAAGATACTGGATTATCAAAGATAACTCTGTTGCAAGAAAGGTAATACAATACTGTGTTGTTTGTAGACAACAGTGTGGTAAAGTTGGAGAACCGAAAATGGCAGATTTACCCCTGGAGACTCCTCATTGGATTGCAACCTTGTCGTGGTCGGGGAGCTTGTATGTCTCAGTGACCCCAAAAGCTATGCCAGCGGGAGATTTGTCTCCTGTTAGGGTCTCCCATGCTGGACAGGTCGAAGGGTAGAGGCAAGATGAAGAGCGATCCACTGGTCCTCCAGGTTGGAGGTTGAGCACAGGGCTAACAGCCCTGTCTCGTAAAACAAATATGTTACGGAAACAGCAACTGAAGGAATCGACACTACTGGGCGTGATGGACTTCCAGGGCCATCGACAGATGCTAGGATGAATGTCAATGGTGAAAGCCGAATGGAAGAGAACAAGACAGCACCCCATGAATAGCCCTGCATTGGACACCAGAAGGGAAAAGGACAAGAGGGAGACCCAAAACCACCTGGCGTCGAACTGTAGAGGAGGAAATGAAAAAAATAGACCTGACCTGGGGTAGTGTCCAGAAGCTAGCCCAGAACAGACAGGAGTGGAGGACCTTTGTTGCTGCCCTACATGCCAGGAGGCATAATAGGCAGTAAGTAAGTCAGTCAGTAAGTCAGTCAGTCAGTCAGTAAGTAAGTAAGTAAGTAAGTGAGTGAGTAAGTGAGTGAGTGAGTGAGTGAGTGAGTGAGTGAGTGAGTGAGTGAGTAAGTAAGTGAGTAAGTAAGTAAGTAAGTAAGTAAGTAAGTAAGTAAGTAAGTAAGTAAGTAAGTAAGTAAGTAAGTAAGTAAGTAAGTAAGTAAAGGATTCCACCTGATAAGCCTCCATTTATGATGTAGGAGTAGACTACTTTGGTCCTTTAGAGGTCAAGAGAGGACAAAGTTTTGTAAAGAGGTATGGTGTAATCTTTACTTGCATGGCAAGCAGAGCAATACATCTTGAAGTTGCATCTACAGTTGACACAGACTCCTGCATTCATGCATTACAAAGATTTATCTGTCGACGAGGTCAAATTTCATCTTTAAGATCAGATAATGGCACAAATTTTATCAGAGAGGAATGAGAATTGAGAGAAGCACTCAAAGGCTTTAATTCCCCCAGCGGGACCCCATCACAGTGGTGTTTGGGGACGATTGATCCACATGCTTCGAAATGTGCTAAAGCACAATAAACAGTAAGTCCTTTAAAAGAAGGAGTGGAGGAAACTTTTAAGAAGCCAGACAACTTTTAAGAAGCCAGAGATACATGGCTGTGAAGCTCGGTGGACTTTGTTCTGAAAAATGCTGCTTATGTTTTTTTCCCCAATGAGTCAATAAAATTTACCGGTCAGCACCGGCTACAACCTACAAGAACCTAGGAGAACTTTCGACCTCCAAGCAACCCACTAGGACCTCATGGCGACCCATCTATGGCACGTGAATTCTCACTGCTCTCCATGGTGGCTTAATTCATGTCACCGCTAATTTTTCAACATGTTGAAAAATTTAAGATGATCATAATGAGGCCGCGACCAGTTGCCAGAATGCGGGAACTCCTCATCACCATGAACGGGACACCCCGGCAACCACCCGCGAACATGTGGCGACTGCATAGTCTCCTACAGTCGCCTCAAAAGTCACCTAAGTGGGATAGGCCCATTAGTATATTATAGTATTTTGTCTAGATATTCCTAATTGTATCATTTTGAATGCTTGGGGGTGAGATTTTGATACGTAGATGGGAGTGGATTTATGTAGATGGGCATGGATTTATGTAAATGGACGTGAATTGAACCAAGCGATACGACAGGGGTGGTCAGGTCAGATGAAAGTTGGCACCGAAGAGAAGACATAGTTTTTACCAGTTCGGATAGTAAGAATGGACAGTTCGGATAGTAAGAATGGACAGTTCGGATAGTAAGAATGGAAAGCTACAAGTTTTATAAGACACTTCTTTGTATTTACAACAACTTCAATTAAAGAATCAATTAAACTGGAAATAACGAGTGGGAGATTTGTTTTTGTTATCGTACTGCGTAAGATCGATTCGCTCCTCCTTGCCAGCGTAGTAATGACAATGGAATGTTAGAAATTGTCATTATACAAGCCTGCAAAGAAAAACTCATGAACAACAACAGAATTTAATATTCCTAAATTTCCTTTCTTTAACATCTCATAGAATCATAGAAACACACCGCATAGAAATGGGCCCCAACAACCCACCTCATTGTTATGCCTAGTTGCACTGATCATATTGGCCACTTTAGGCCCACATTCTTCTACTCCTTTCCCATCCAAGTGCCTACCAAATCTTTATTAAATGATGCAAACATATCTGCCTCCACTACCTCCTCCAGCAGTTCCCGCTAGATACCTATAATCTTCTGTCTAAAAAACTTGCATCTCAATAACTATCAATATTCCGAAACCTGTGCCTTTAGTTTTACACTTCCCTGCTCTGGGAAAATAAATTCTGACTATCTATTCTATCAATGTCCCTTATAATTGTGTAAACCTCAACAAGCTTCCCCCTTAGCCTCCTACCTTTTATAGAGAATAAACCCTATCTAATTTATCTTTAGAACTACAACCCTCCATTCCATGGATCATCATAGCGAATCTCTTCTGCACTCTGTTGCTCCCACATCTGTTCTGCATTATGGAGACCAGAACTGTAAACAATGCTCTAAAGTCAGTCTAAAAACTGTTTTGTACATCTGCTGCAAGATGTCCCAGAACTTATGGGCAATTCTTCGGATTTTAAAGACGAGCATACCAATACTTTTTTCACTATCGTATCCAATTGTGTTGCCACGTTCATGGACTTATTGACTTGCACCCGCAAAGTCTCTCTGTATATATATGCTCCTAATTATTAAATTTTATCGGTCACTGTTTTAACCAACTTTCCAGCTGTATCTTTAAACAACCTTACATACTATTTTGGACCAGATAATTTTTATGTTATCTGCAAACTAATTAGAGGTCATACATTCTAATCCAAATCATAACAAAGGTCCCAACACCAGGTCCAAATGATACACTACATTATACAGATTCCCTGTCAGTGGAATACGTATCCACAAATACACTCTGCATCTTATCACCTAGCTAATTTTGGATTCTGTATGCTTTAATCTTCTAGATCAGCTTACCACGTGGGCATTTTCCAAAGCCTAACTAAAGTCCTTATCGCCAATATCAATCTGCTTGGTTAACTTCTCAAAATACACAATCCAATTTAGTTTTTAATTTTAGAGATACAGGATGGGAAGTTCATATGTTCATAAGTTATAGGAGGAAAATTATGCCATTTGGCCCATCAAGTCTACTCCGCCAATCAAACATGGCTGATCTATCTTTACTTCTCAACCACATTCTCCTGCCTTATTCCCATAACTCTTGCCACCCTTTAACTAATCTAGAATCTGTCAATCTCCACCTTAAAAATCCCCATTGCCGACCCCCACAGCCTTTTATGACAATAACTTCCACAGATTCACCACCCTCTAACTAAATAAATGCTGTCTTATCTCCTTATTAAAGGTATCTCCCAGTCAGTTCCTATATTTCCAACTGAATGTAAATCCTGTGCCACAGAATATTCCCCAATAATTTTGGTGCATTGGCCTTCATCTGTCAGAGTATTGAGTATAGAAGTTGGAAGGTCATGTTGCAGTTATATAATACATTGGTGAGGCCACATTTAGTGTATTGTGTTCAGTTCTGGGCACCATATTACAGGAAAGATGTTGTCAAGTTGGAAAGGATTCAGAGAAGATTTATGAGGATGTTCCTAGGAGTGGAAATGATGTGGTGGAAGCACAGAGTCTCTTGCCCAGAGTGGGGAAATCGAGAACCAGAGGACATTGATTTAAGATGAAGGGAGAACGTTTTAATAGAAATCTGAGGGGTAATTTTTTCACAGAAGGGTGGTTTCTGCAGTCATACAAGAAAAGAACCAAGACACACACCAACACAATTTACACAAACATCCATCACAGTGAATCTCCTCCTAGGGTGGCAAGAGTTATGGGAATAAGGCAGGAGAATGTGGTTGAGAAGTAAAGATAGATCAGCCATGTTTGATTGGCGGAGTAGACTTGATGGGCCAAATGGCATAATTTTCCTCCTATAACTTATGAACATATGAACTTCCCATCCTGTATCTCTAAAATTAAAAACTAAATTGGATTGTGTATTTTGAGAAGTTAACCAAGCAGATTGATATTGGCGATAAGGACTTTAGTTAGGCTTTGGAAAATGCCCACGTGGGTGTATGAAACCTGCCAACAGAGGTAGTTGCGGCAGGAACTGTTGCAACATTTACAAAACAATTTAACAGGTACATGGGTAGGAAAGATTTGGAAGGATATGGGCCAAACATAGGCAGGTGAGGCTAGTGTAGGAATGGGTTGGCGGCGCGACCGACGTCGCAGCGGTCTCTGCAGTCCGTCTGACTTTTTTTATTTTATTGTCCTGTTGAGTGTACAGTTTGTGGTGGGTTTTTGACTGTGTATGTGTGGGGGGTGGGGTGGTGGGTGGGGTAAACTTTTAGTTCTCTTCCCTGTACGGGGACCCGACCTTTTCCCTGTCGGGTCTCCGTTGCCGTTGGGGCCTAGCACCATGGAGTGGCCTCCAACCGGAACGACAGCTCAAGTCACGGAGCCTGCAGAGCTGCGGACCTACCATCGTGGAGCTGGCCGGCTTCGGAGCGTGGAGAGCTGTGGTGGCATGCTGCTGCGACCCGACTCCAGTTGATTGTGACACTGGGAGTTCGCGGGTCCCCGGTGGAAGACTGCTTCGTGGGGCACCGGCAACGGCGACTTCTCCCGCTCGAATTGCGGGGTTGTGAGTGACCTGGAGCTGGGCCTTACATCGCCCGGCGTGGCTTTAAATGGCCGCGGACTTGCTAGCGCCCGCCGGGGCCTCCGACATCGGGACCCGGAGCAGGGCCTTACATCGCCCAGCGCAGCTTTAAGTGGCCGTGGGACTGACTAGCGCCCGCCGGGGGCTTTGACTTTGACTTCGGGAGAGGAATGGAGAGCAGGGGAGAGACAAGACTTTGCCTTCCATCACAGTAAGGAGGAGATTCACTGTGATGGATGTTTGTGTAAATTGTGTTGGTGTGTGTCTTGGTTCTTTTCTTGTATGACTGCAGAAACCAAATTTTAACCATATAACCATATAACAATTACAGCACGGAAACAGGCCATCTCGGCCCTACAAGTCCATGCCGAACAACTTTTTTTCCCCTTAGTCCCACCTGCCTGCACTCATACCATAACCCTCCATTCCTTTCTCATCCATATGCCTATCCAATTTATTTTTAAATGATACCAATGAACCTGCCTCCACCACTTCCACTGGGAGCTCATTCCACAATGCTACCACTCTCTGAGTAAAGAAGTTCCCCCTCATATTACCCCTAAACTTCTGTCCCTTAATTCTGAAGTCATGTCCTCTTGTTTGAATCTTCCCTATTCTCAAAGGGAAAAGCTTGTCCACATCAACTCTGTCTATCCCGCTCATCATTTTAAAGACCTCTATCAAGTCCCCCCTTAACCTTCTGCACTCCAGAGAATAAAGACCTAACTTATTCAACCTATCTCTGTAATTTTGTTTGAACTTCATGTGAGGTTCAAATGACAAATAAACGGTATTGTATTGTACATGTTGATCGGTGTAGGGCAAGTAGGCCCTGTTTCCACGCTGTATGACTCTACTCTAATTTTTCTACCACTGCTGTAAAGTTCATCAGCCTGTAATTTCCAGGCTTATCTCTATTGCACTTTTTGAACGAGAGGACAACATTAATTTAAACTTGACTTTTAATTCAGGCAATTACAAGATAAGAACAAACTAAATGCCACAAATTGACACAAGTTTTTCTACAGTAGAATAATTTAAAAAAACAATTCATAAATCTAAGCGGAAGAATAATCCAAACACTATTATTATCAGTGAAAAGTAAGATATGGGAATCTTTCTGTTATCTCCATAAAATAAATGGAGACACCGATACACATTGTCTGGAGACATGAAAGTCCAATTAACTAACAATTAATGATCCTTTGGAAGCTTTCTGTATTGCTGAACAGGCTTCTGCAATCTAAGCATTAAAGGGCAATGTTGCAGAATTTGTTGCCAAAATAGCAGTGATATGAATACACATACAATTGTCATTGTGCAAAGTCTGCAAATCTGAGCCAAGGAAGAGATACAGTATACCAGGCACACCAATTAATTGCAAGTGTGCATTATTTGTGATTATTTCAGCAGAACGATAGGCAGTAAGTCAGTTACAATGGTAATGTATTGTGAGGAAAATAAATTGTTTTGCTCCAATTCCTCCTCAGAGCTGTTTGGACATGTGATTGGAATTCTGAAAGGAGATGAGTAAGAAAGAATCAAGTAAATAGATTGAAAGTAAGTACACTTGATTTTTTTTCCCTTGATATCTCTGGTCATACTTTGAATGAAAAGATTATAAATTTCAATCCAGTTCCAGAATGTTAGCACGTAATCCCAGCTGTTGTTGTCGTGCTGGAATGAGATATTGCTACATGAGATAGTCTGTTGAAATATATTGATCCTCTCCTTTAGGAGACCAATAAAGTTTTCTTGGTGCCATGGCCAAAACTTTTCACCTAGTCACCACAAGACAATTTAATTGATCATTTATCTTACTGATCGTTTGTAGGATGTTATTGTAAAAAAAACATTGACTGTCATTTTTCCCTGTATTATTATAACTCAAAATGTCATTGTTGGTTTTAAAGGACTTTGGACTAACATGAAATCATGAAATATGCTACACAAATGTAAAGCTTTCTTTCTGGTGTTGACGTTTGAACAGAAATTCTCACAACATTGTACCTTGTTTTTAACCTGTTTTGTGTTAAAACCAACAACAACAAAAACATGGAAAGATATATAGTGCAATTTGAAAAATCTTTGTACATTGGCCAGTAAATTTAGAAAAAATACTTGAAAGATTCAAAGGTTTCAAAGGTATTTTATTGTCATATGTACCAATTAAGGTACAGTGATATGCGAATTACCATACAACATACGAAAAAAAAGCACCAAGCCACGTAACTACACAAAAGTTAACATGAACATCCACCACAGCAGATTCCCCACATTCCTCACTGTGATGGAAAGCAATAAAGTCCAATCTTCTTCCTCTTTATTCTCCCGCAGTAGGGGCAGTTGAACCATCTGTCGGGGTGACCAAAGCTCCCGCAGCCGTCGGTCGAAACCTCTGCATCGGCGCGGTCAAAACGCCCGCGTCAGAGCAGCCAAAACTCCCGTGTTGGGGCGGTCGAAGCTTCTGCATCTTGGAGTTCTCGAAGTCGGTCTCTGACCAGAGACCGCGAGCTCCGATATGTTAAGTCCGCAGGCACCCACGTTTGGAGATCCGAGGTCGATCCTTGGCAAAGGTATCGTGGGCTACATGATGTTAAAGTCCCAGAGGCTTCCCACCGTGGATCTCTCAAAATTGGTCTCCAGCAAAGGCCGCCAACTCCTCGATGTTAAGCCGCAGTGCGGACGGAGATATGATATGTAAAAAACCCCATCTCTGTCAAGGTAAGAGATTAGAAAGAGTTTCCCCCAACCCTCCCCCTGGCTACATAAAACAAGCTAAAGAACACTAAAAACATACATTTAACACATAATATTAAAACACAAAGAAGGAAGGGACAGTCATTGTTGGCGCCACCCGGTGGTCAAAATATTGATCATAAGATCATGTGATAGGAGTAGAATTAGGCCATCAAGACAGATTGTCAAGTGGACAACGAAGGAGTTTGCCTCAAATACATTAGCGTGGAACTCGGATTGTGGCTGGTCAGTAGCATCTCCAGGAAGAAGCACATGCTGCTTTAGATTTCTTTAGCATTCACCTCCCCAGCATAGAATGATTCTAATGATCTGTAAACCCGAAGCAGCAAGGACATGAATACGTTTATTAAGGATGTGACCAAGATCACTAAACACATTATCACATGATGCTGGAGTAACTCAGCGGGATAGGCAGCATCTCTGGAAGGAATGACGTTTTGGGTCAAGACCTTTCTCCAGACTCACATGACACCGCAACCACAACCACAAACATTTTGTGCTGAAGAACCTAATCCTGGATTCTCCTATGTTCTATGGTCTAAGGGACTGGATGGAGATAAGAAGAATATTTTTAACTGAATTGGCCATTAATATTTTGAATTCTCCATCCAAGAGGCCTAAGGGGAATTAGCTTAGTCACACAGCATATTAGTCAATAGATTTTTAGATATTAATGGAATCAAATCTATGGCAATTGTGTTGAAAAGTGAATCTGAGGTAGAAGATTAGCCATGATCCTGTTGAAAAGCAGAGTTGGTATCATGGGTTCAATGGTCTTTTTTTGCTTCTATATTTTACATTCTTGACCCACGTTCTACCTTATACGATACAAACCCAGTCTTCACATGCTATCTGTTATTTCAAGCCTCACTCTGCTATCTTGTAGCTTCCGCAGCGATGTAGCAAGACATATCATCCAGACATGTTCCGAGGATCTCACTTAACACACATATGTCTCATTTGTGGGTCGTAAGATGGAATCAGCACCAACAAAACCAATCCAGCATGGGACAAGCCCACATCCAGTGGCCTGAACGACAAGATTACTGGACATTATTAATGCAATTATTACTGCAATGATAAAAAAAAGGCATTAAATGTATATATCCATCCTTCTAAACTCATCCCACAGCCTCTTCTACTGTGTAACCTTGTAAATCAAACTAACCCTTTTTCTCACCATCACAAATCATAATTTGGAACAACTTTTTCAAATATCTAATCTGTGGAGAGTGTATAATGGAAACAGTAGGTAGACAAAACTGCTGGAGAAACTCAGCGGGTGAGGCAGCATCTATGGAGCGAAGGAATATGCGGCATTTTGTGTCAAGACCCTTCATGGGGGGGGTGGGGGTGGGGAAAAAGAAAGGAAGAGGCAGAGACAGTAGGCTGTGGGAGAGCATAAGGGGAGGGGAAGGAGGGAGAGAGCAAGGATTACCTGCAATTGGAGCAGTCAATGTACATACCACTGGGGTGTAAACTACCTAAGCGAAATATGAGGTGCTGCTCCTGTGTGTGGTGGGACTCACTCTGGCCATGGAGGAGGCCTAGGACAGAAAGGTCGGATTCGGAATGGGAGGGGGAGTTGAAGTGCTGAGCCACCGGTAGACCAGGTTGGTTAATGGGAACTGAGTGGAGGTGTTGGGTGAAGCGATCGCCCAGCATGTGCTTGGTCTCACCGATGTAGAGCAGTTGACACCTGGAAGAGTGGATGCAATAGATGAGGTTGGAGGAGATGCAGGTGAACCTCGGCCTCTCCTGGAAAGACTGCTTGGGTCCTTGGATGGAGTCGAGGGGGGAGGTAAAGTGACAAGTGTAGCATTTCCTGCGGTTGCAAGGGAAAGTATCAGGGGAGGGGGTGGTTTGCGTAGGAAGGGAGGAACTGACCAGGGAGTTACGGAGGGAGCAGTCTCTGCAGAATACCGAAGGGGGAGTAAATGGGAAGATGTGGCCAGTGGTGGGACCCCATTGGAGGTGGCGAAAATGTCGGAGGATTATGTGTTGTATGTGACGGCTGGTAGGGTGGAAGGTAAGGACAAGGGGGACTCTGTCCTTGTTACGAGTGGGGGGGTGTGGAGAGAGAGCGGAGCTACGGGATATAGAAGTGCCCTGGTGAGAGCCCCATCTATAGTCGAAGAGGGGAACCCCCATTCCCTAAAGAACGAGGACATCTCCGACTGTTCTCTCCCCTCTTCCTATCTTTTTCCCGCACCCCTCCCCCACATCAGTCTGAAGATGGGTCTCGACCCGAAACATCACCTATTCCTTTGCTCCATAGATGCTGCCGCACCCGCTAAGTTTCTCCATCATTTTTGTCTACCTTTGATTTTTCCAGCATCAGCAGTTCTTTCTTAAGTTTAATGGAAACAAGTAGGTTAAAGTTAGTATTATAGGGACTGCATAATATCAAAACAATAAAGAAGCATGTAAAAGAGAGAAAGATATAATGAGAATAGGGTGCACTATATTGGGAGCTGTGTAAGGTGGAAAGATTTGTATGGAAAGTGTAATAGGGTTGGTATAATTGTAATGGTATAATCAAAACGAGGACAACAATCTCAAATTAAATAATTAAATCCTTCATTCCCGGCACTCTTATCAAAATCTCCTCTGCTCAGTCTCCAAGTCCTTGACATACTTTGCAAAAAAATGATACCCAGAATTGAACATCATTATCAATCTGAAACCTAACTAGTGATTTATAAAGGTTTACCAAGGATCCCTAACTGCAACATTCTGTAGCTCTATTTATGAAGTTAAGGAACTCACATGCTTATTTAACTGCCTCTCCAATTTATCCTTCCATCTTCAAAGATTTGTGTATGACCCAAGTCTTTCTATTCCTAAATGGCGGATGTGCAGGAGTGGCCGCCATTTGTGTATCTTTGTATCGCATCTTCGTCCTCTCCGTGTGGCCTACCATCAAACTGGAGTGGCGTTTCCTGCTGGGACCACAGCTTCGGCAGCGGCACAGCGCTGGGACACCAACACGGAGTGGGCGATGCCTTACCGGATCGTCGTGCAGTAAGCTCCAGAGTGCGGTGACCGCCGACTACAACATCACGAAGCTGTGACTGCGAGCGTCTAGCTGCCGGCGGGCGGTGCTGGATTTAAAACACCACGGAGCCTGGGATCCGAGACCGCCAGAGTCGGAGTTCCAACCGGCGCAGCCTGAGGACTTCGGGTGCCGCAGTCTCCGGGAAGGGAGCGGCCGCTTCAGACATTCCAAGCCGCTGAGAAATGTCTGAAGCTGACACCAGAGTTCCAGCTTCCCGGCAAGAGGGCCTGAAAACATCGGACTGGCTGAGGAGGCCACAAATAGGCCCCGACCACGGGTGGACTATGAAGAGGAGAACTGGACTTTTTGGTGCCTTCCCTCGCGGTGGATTCTGATGTGGTGGGACGTTTCATGTTGAATCCTACAGCGTACTGTGTCTTTATCTTTTTTATTTCATATTAGACCAAGTGCAGACCTGTTGGATCTGCTCCCCTAACACAGCCATTCCCTACCCGTAGCCCCCACAGGAGACGTGGTCCTCCAACTCAAGCCGTTCAGGACTCAGCAGTGCGGCTGTTTTTAAATGCTGTTTTTAAATGGCGTCTTAGAAGTGAGATGCGGACGCCAGCAGCCGTTATGGTCGCTGGCCAGCAGGAGGCGACAAAATGAGTGAGTGGGGGGGGAGAGAAGGATTTTATTAAAAATGTGTACATAACCACGACAAAATTTAATCAGGAGTGGATACTTGGAATGAAAAGTGAAATCTCTACCGAAATGGAAAAAATCTGGGCGTTTGTGGGTCTGGTGTTGGCGTAGCAATGAATCAAAGGCTGGCACCCACAAGTCAGGGAAACCACACACACACACACACACACACACACACACACACACACACACACACACACACACACACACACACACACACACACACACACACACACACACACACACACACACACACACACACACACACACACACACACACACACACACACACACACACACACACACACAGAGTTTTAATATTATATAGATGGATGTATGGAAATCTAATTTCTTCTCTGTAAAGCACTTTGGCTTCAACGTTCGTTATTTGATTTAAAAGTGCTATATAAATAAAAATTACTTACTTACTTACTAAATCTTATTTAAATGTAGTCCATCTGGCCACGTTGTTACTTCAGGAGAAAAATAAAATAATTTTAGCATTAAGAAAGTTTGAAGGAATAGCTGTGAATATCACAAGAAATCACAGTAGAATAGCCAGTGAGCATATTATTAAGATAACATGAATCCGGTCATGAAGCAAAAAAAAAAGAATGATGAATATTTAATGCCTGGTAATTCACAGAAGAGCTGGGATGTGCAAATTAGAAGTATGCAACATTTTAACCCATGCAATATTTTATATCCAATTTCAGTTAAAACCAAAACATGACCCAGAACACTGCTTTATATGATTTGCTGCTGCAGGGTGCTTTGACACCCTGAGCAAAGCAGTAATTCCTTTGCTTATACAAGTATAAATGGTCGACTGTCCAATACTTCCAGAGTCACTTTCAGAGGCCCACAGGATTTGAGAAGTAAATGTTGAAAGCAGCTGCCACCTTCACTGGTTATCAGCAAGCAACTTATAGCAGAATCTGTTTCTAAATGAGCTCTCAATGCCTGATAGAGGTCAAGAACTGTTTGCTTTGAGGTGAAATCCCTAAAAATGTTGGTTGAGCTTCAAGTTAAGAGCATGTGAACAAAATTGATATATCTGCACAGGAAAAAATATTGTTTTCTCCTTTGTTAACTTCCCATAGTTTCCAGTGTTTCTAACTGAAAAAAAAGTTTTCTTATCATATCATGTCCAATTAAGTCCTGATACCATATATTCTGATTGGCATCTATAAATCTTTTGAGGTAGAATTAAAAGTTATAGACACAGCTAATAATTTTATTTGTTGCAATGTCAATCTCAAGGTTATTTCCTTTTCACTATTTTAACAAGAATAATGCTCTGTTATTATAAAAACTGAACAGAATTTCCTTTGAAAATGTTGACAGAAGTCATCTTCAAAGCATAATAGTGACACAAAGCGAACATGTACAAAATGGAATATGGCCCTTATCAAGATATTCAAAACAATGAACCCATCTATAAGTGTTCAGTAAGAAACCATCAAAACCCCTCCTCCCATGAACAATTAAAAGGTTATTGTTAGCTGTCTGAGTGCAGGTAACTTTGCAGGGAAACATAGCAGGGAATAAACTAAGGTTATTCTTATTAATCTGTGAATAACCTCCCCCAAAATAAAACTAAGAGTGTACATTTTTGATATAGACTAAGTGTCATTACCACGGTAACTTTTCCTAATATGACTATCAGCTGGAAATATCCACCCATTATTGGATTCAATTTTGCAATTATGCAATAATACTTCACCTTACATGCATTTCTCACAACTATAAACATGATAATTAAAGGCAGGAGTGGGCTATACAGAACTGACATCTGCTCAGCCATTAAACAAGTTTAGAGCTGTGCTAATTGTAATTTAACCTGCACACTAAAGTCTAGCTGTAATAGCCTATCAAGCCTTAGTTTATCGGTAATCTATCTTCCTCCTGTCAAGACCCCTCAAGATATTATTTCTATCAAGTTACTTCTCACTCATAAGCAGATACAAGCCTAGCATGTTCATCCTTTTCTCATAAGGCAACTCACTGACTCCAAGTATTCATCAAATAAACATAACTTGAACTGCCTTCAAAGCAATGGCATTGGAGTTTAAATAAAAAGATCAATATTGTACATGTGTGGCCTCAAATACCATACATAATGAAATCTGATCTTCCAACTTGTATTCAATTCCCCAAGCAATAAACTATGACATTCTGTTAGCATTTCTGGCTATTCAGTGTGCTGCATACTTGCCCTTTGTGAATCATGCAACAGGATATCCAGATCCCTTGGGATATCTGGCTGTGCAATCTCACCATTGAGACAACATGTTCTTTTTTATTTATCTTTTCTCTGCATATGGATGATATCACATTTTCCTACAATATATTCAATTGTCAGATCCTCACCCACATCCTTAACCTATCTATTTTCCTTTATAGGTTTCTTAGGTTATTTTCACAACATTTTCGTACACAATGTTATGCCTTCATCTAAGTTAGTGAGAATACCTTTGACGTCTTCACCTAAGTAATTTATAAAGTCATAGAGTAAAAGCCCTGTCCCACGGTACGAGTTCATTCCAAGAGCTCTCCCGAGTTTAAAAAAAAATCAAACTCGTGGTAAGCATGGAGAATGAACGTAGCGGGTACGTCGGAACTCTGGGACATCTCTTAGCGCTAACGGCAGGTAACCGGGAAGACTCGCTAACGGCAGGTAAGCACGGGAAGATTTTGCAACAAGATGAAAAATGTCCACGAGAGCCCCGAGTACCGACGAGTGGTCATTACCGTAAAACGCCTGTCTCACGGTGCGTCGACCCTCGAGTGACCCCGAGTTTAAAATAAATTAAACTCATGGTAATCACGTACAATTAACGTAGCGGGAACGTCAGAACTCATGGACGCAACTTAGCGACTCGTGGCGCTAACCGCAGGTACCCATGAAACTTGTAATTTCAAACATGTTTAAAGTTTTCCACGAGTCAAATTTACTCTTGAATTTAAAAATTGAAACATTTAAACTCGTTGTAAGAACATAGTGGCCCGTGAGTTTACCGTAGTGACTCTTGAGTCTACCGTGATAACTCATGGGCACTCTGAACTCGGCAGCTGGACAAAGGAAAAAAAAAGGTGAGTAAAAAAAAAAAGGTGATTTCCACATCAGCACGTGACCTGGGTCAATCGAGGTCATTTCACCTCATTGCTGGTGAATCTTTTTGAGAAGAAGCTTGCTAGAGATGGCTCCCAGAAAAGTGCAACGCAAGGGCAGAGCAGAGCCATAGAAAAAACCTGCCTTGAAGGCTTTGATCATACAGGAGGAGGAGGAGAGGCAACAGGAGATGCAACAGGAGGAGGCAACCTGGCTATGGGCTCCCTGGAGCAGGGGAACAGGGAGTTTGAAAATGTGCAGATTGCCTCCCAGGTAGCTGTGTGTGAAACAGCCTCAGACGTGGAGGGAGGCAGGGAAGATGGAATAACGTGAAACCCTTTCACTTCAACAGGTAGCAAGAGGGAGACCTTGTAGAGTGGTATCAGGCAAATGAAATCCTCTATGATAAATGCAGAGAGGATTATCGTAATAAGGAGAAGAAGCGTGCTTTGTTGGAGTAAAAGGCAACAGAGTATCCCGGGTGCACATGTGAGTACATTATGATATATTAGGGCATCAGCAGGTCAACCATTTTCTTTTATCCATGATTGCAAAATTTACAGTCTAATTTATGTAAAAGTTCTATATTTTTCGTTAAATAAAACTTCTGTAGTAAGTCTGTGCCCTGCAGATGTAAAGTTATAAGTTGCAGACAGTTCTATATTTTTGTGTATTTAAAGGTTGAATCCGGTCTCCAAAAGCCCATAAAATTAAATATGCGTGAGGTCAGGCAATTAACACATGTAATGCTTGTCTTAAGGCTGTTTGTTTTGAACGTTGAATCCTGTCTTCAGGAAAGACCACATTAAATATGCAGAGGGCAGGCTATTAAAACAGGGCTACCATTTTACAGGCCTCAATGGCTTTCAGGTACATATCTGTTTACTCTCTGCAACTTTTCATCTCTTGGAAGACATCCTATGCTAGAAGTTCTACTTAATCCCACCACTCTCCTTTAATGCAGATGAACGACTCCAGCAATGGTTTACAAACCAGAGGACCATCTACGGAAAAGTCACCGCACTTGGCTCAAAGACAGGGTCTGCTGGAGGCAAACTCACAGAGAGAAACAAGTTGATTGAGGAGAAAGTGGCATTTCTTATCAAGCCATATTGTGCGTGTGGTGACCAGAACTAGCGCGAACAAGGTACTTATTACAACATAGTTTTACAGTCATGAGGCTCTGGACACATTGTCTAAATGATTTAATTTAATTCTTCCAGCAACAACAGAGCAGTGAGCAGGTGTTGGATGATCCTCTCGACGGGACCTCTACGCCGGGACCATCCGCCAGCCAACAGCACTCCAGGAGGCAGATGTCGCAGGAGAGCAACATTGGCGGCACCACACCTGGAGATGATGATGAAAGGAGAGGTTTACAAGATAACATAACTGTTGTAAGCACATAGAGTTTTTGAACATTTCAATTTCCATTGCACAATGCATCCATCCACCATTGTGTTCTAATCTAACATGGGTTATTATGTTTCAGCTCACTGACCTTGTAAGAGACGGGGTTCATTTGTTGAATGATGCACGCAGGGATATGGCACCAATAGCTGAGTGTGTGCAGAAAGTCTGTCAGTGTTGTCTCGCGGTGATGAGCGAAGATATAACTGAGGATGTGTGGGAATTCACATGGGCTTTCTTCAATCAGGCAATGAAGTTCCGAGAGTGAAAGGTTAATATGACATCTTGATTTTCTACACTTCTTTCATCGTTTCTGTTAAAAATCTTTATTTCTCATATGAGACATTCACAATGATTTAATGTGTGTTGTTGTCTGCGCAGTTAAGGAGAGCACATGCACCTGTGGCACCATGTCCCATGTATGTACAGCCTCGTCCGTTTCACTTCTTTGATCAGGTATTAATAAACAGATGAACGCTTCCATCAATGGTGTTTTTTAATGCATTGAGCTTGACGAATATATTATTCTCAAATTCAAAAGCAGTCAGCGAGCCAAAGGGAGGACAGTTTGCAATGGGAGACCAGCCACAATACCAGGCAGCACAGGTATACAATTATCTTGTGTCGGATTGAAGTTTTAAAAATTGAGATTCGCAACCGCATAAAGACATTAAATTAATCCACTTTCATGAATAATGTTAATGAGATGCAAGAAAAGCACATGATTAGCCAAAAAGACATGACATTTTCATAAAGTTAACATTTAATTCTTATGCCCCTGTCCCACTTAGGAAACCTCTGGAGACTATGCGCCCCACCCAAGGTTTCCGTGCGGTTCCCGGAGGATGCAGGTGGTTGCCGGAGGTTGCAGGTAGTGGAAGCAGGTAGGGAGACTAACAAAAACCTCCTGGAACCTCCGGGAACCGCACAGAAACGTTGGGTGGGGCGCAAAGTCTCCAGAGGTTTCCGTTCAGGTTTCCTAAGTGGGACAGGGACATTAAGTAACCCTATTGCACCTTTTTATGATCTGTGAAAAAGCTTTCACATGTACTTCCTACTTCTTTTTCAGAGACACCCCCCCATCACCACTCAGCAGAGCCCTGCTGTAACACTTGCATTCATGATATGGAGAGGGCCTGTCCAAGAAAAGGAACCTGACCTGGGAGATGAGATTCTTATCTGTCTACCCCAACATTTTCTAATGCGCCCGTTTTGATTCCACAACACCATTGCATAAAAGAGTCTCTTTGTTAAAAATAAATTGATAAAGACATTTGTTATCATATACAAAGGTGTCTGACTTGAATTAAATTGATGTGCACTTCCCATGAGGTTAATGAGACGCAAAACACAATACGATGAAGGAAACAATTTCTGCACCAGTTTCACATATTGAGTTTCAAGTCAGCATTTGGTGTTCTTAAATTTTTCAAAAGTGTCAACATCTCAGTAAGCAGAAATAGACAAACAGCACGGTGACTTAGGAAAACCTGAACGGAAACCTCTGGAGACTATGCGCCTCACCCAAGGTTTCCGTGCGGTTTCCAGAGGATGCAGGTGGTTGCCGGAGGTTGCAGGTAGTGGAAGCAGGTAGGGAGACTAACGAAAACCTCCTGGAACCTCCGGGAACCGCACGGAAACCTTGGGTGGGGCGCAAAGTCTCCAGAGGTTTCCGTTCAGGTTCCTATGTGGGACAGGGACATTAAGTAACCCTATTGCACCTTTTTGTGATCTGTGAAAAAGCTTTCACATGTACTTCCTACTTCTTTTTCAGAGACACCCCCCATCACCACAGTTATACAGAGCTACAGCCTGCTGTAACAACTGCATTCCAATCTGTATATGGAGAGGGCTGTCTAAGTGGAGCAGAATCATCATTTGATGAAGGAACCGAGGGGCACAGTGACCTGGGTATTAGTTCCGTTATCCCTCTGATGTTGATTCTTATCTGTATGTTTGTGGTGTGTTTTGCCTGTTTGAGCATGTTTTAGTTTATTTTGGATACTCCGATATTTTCTAATGGCTTAAAGTGTTGAAAAGCTTTTTACTAATCCGTTTGATTCTCACTGTTTGTTTACTTCATTGCACGATAAAAGAGAGTTCTTTGTTATCAAAATTAAATTGATGTCTGGAACTCTCATTTTAATATCATTACAAAGTGTCATGACTTGAATGTAATATTCCTTTCATCATAAAACACAAAATAGAGGAAGTGGCACAATATATTCACATCTTGATTCTCACAATCATTTGTGAGAGTCAAGGTCTCAGGTGCCTCATATGCTGTGTTTTTTAAATGTTGAAAAGTGTCACCTCTCAGTAGATCAGAAAATAAGACAAACAGCACGGTGAATGTGAAACAAAGTCTTTATTCATCTTGTTCAATATAAAAAACGCTTTTTTGTACATATTGAGTAAAGGAGCACCACAGCAAACAACACAGTGGTCTGAAAAAGGGCTTCTCAAAAATGCAAATCAACAAATGAAGCACAAATAAGTATTTCCAGTATATACTCTCATTCAGCTGAGAAATGGAGCACACGCCTAAATTCAGGCAATAAAAGAGACAATGCAATGCACTTAATGACAAGTTTTGAGATCGACCATCAATAAGCAGATGCATGATAACCACTTTTCAAAGAAAAGACGGATGCAATTAAATTACTTACACTAAAATGAAAAAATAAATCCACACTTAAAGTTAAATAAAACAAAGTCAGCAGGAAGAAAACTGAACATGAAATTCACTGGATTTGTCTGCGTGTGGGCTCTCCTCATGCAGTGGTGTACCTGTTGTTGGCTGCCCCTCAAAATAAGCTGGCCTGCCATGGCACACTGCCCAATTCTGAATTATAGTATGAGCAGAGATGATCGCTGTGCTCTTATGCCATGTTCATCCCCGTGTTGGTCGAAAATACTGCAGTGGCACCAAAGTCATGTCCTTTACACCACTCCTCCACGCACCTGGTGTTATGCTCCTGTTTGACTGTCCACTAAGTCACCGTCCTGCATGGCTGTTGCTGATCCTGCAGCTGCACCTCTGATATGGATCAGGTTGTGCAGAACACATGCTGCAAACACAATAGTCTTGATGTTCTTTGGCTCCTGTTCCATAGTTTTGAGCAAGCATCTAAATCTGTTTGCCAGGATGCCGAATGCATTTTCTACAACCTTCCTAGCCCTGGACAGCCTGTAATTAAAGATCTTCTGGACCCTTGTCAAATGTCTGTGTGGATATGGCTTCATCATCCAGGGCCTCGTCAGCAACCATTGAATAAGGAATGTCCGGGTTGTCTTCTCCTGGCAGTGGTTCGGGATCAGGCATGTCTGCTGTTCCATTTTCCAGTTTCTGCCCAAGGTATGTGGCTCTCCAAATCCTGCCATCAGCAACACTTCCAGGTAAGCCCACATCCACATACTGGAAGTTGTAGTTAGAATCCACCCCTGGACTGAGCGAAGGTGTTCAGCGAAATGATCGCCGAGTCTGCGCTTGTTCTTGCCGATATATAGGAGTCTACACCTGGACCAGCAGATAACGTAGGTGAGGTTGAAGGAGGTGCAACTGAACCTCTCCCTCACCTAAAAGGACAGTCGGAGTCCTTTGATGGAGTTGAGGGAGGAGGTATAAGGATAGGTTTTGCATCTCCCACGGTTGGAGTGGAAAATACCTGGGGAAGCTTGGGGTGGGGGAGGGAAGGGATGATTAACCAGGGAGCTAAGGAGGGAATGGTCTCTGCAGAAAGGTTTAGAGGGATATGGACCAAATCCAAGCAAATGGGATTAGCTTAGATGAGTTATCTTGGTCAGCATGGACAGGTTAGACCAAAGGTCCTGTTGCTGTGTTGTATGAGTCTATTCTAAGAATATAATTAGAAGCATTGGTAAGCTTTACAACCTTACAAGATTGACTCACTATTTAGCAAGACCATGGCTCCTCCTATAAATAAAATCCAACTTTTTGCCTTTTCCACATTTCCTGATTCTCTTAGCATTACAAAAATCTATTGATCTTGAACTTTAATAGATGTACCAAAGAAGACCCCCAACTTTCTTTGTAAAGATGCCTCCCAACTCATTACTAATCAGCCAGCCTCTATCATAAGACACTAAATGCTGGAGTAACTCAGCGGGATAGACAGCTTCCGGATAGAAGGAATGGGTGATGTTTTGGGTCAAGACCCTTCCTCTGAAGAAAGGTCTCGACCCAAAACGTCACCCATTCCTTCTTTCCAGAGATGTTGCCTGTCCCAGCGAGTTACTCCAGTATTTTGTGTCTATCTTCGGTGTAAACCAACATCTGCAGTTACTTCCTACACCTATCATGAGACCATGCCTTTTCATTCTGCAGAAGGATCTGAGTATTCTAAAGAAAGATTGGCTGTTGCTAGCATAAGATCCAGCAAATAATTAGGAATGCTAAAAGAATATTTGCTTTATTGTTAAAGCAATTTAATCCAAAACTAGAGAGGTTATGTTTCAATTATACATGTACCTAGGTAATGTTGGAATTGGCAGATTTTCTTGTGAAAAAAGTTTGGGCAGGCTTGGCTGGTATCTGGTTTAATTTTGAGAAATGAGAACTGACATAATTAAAACATATCAGTTCCTTAAATGTAGTCATAGGGTAGACATAGAGGGTGTTACATCTTGGAGGAGAATCTAGTGTTCAGGGACACTATATAAAATAAATACAAAAATAAGGCATTATTATCTCATGTTCATTATACCATTGGAGCAAAATTAGGCCATTCGGTCCATCAATTCTACCCCACCATTATTTCATGGCTGATCTATCATCCCCTCTAAACCCCATTCTCCTGCCTTCACCCCATAATCCCTGATACCCTTCCTAAACAAGAATCTATCAATCTCCGCCCTAAAAATACCCATTGACATGGCCTTCACAGCCATATGTGGTAATTAATTCACCAGCCTCTGACTAAATAAATTCCTTCTCATCTCCTTCCTAAAGGTACATCCTTTTATTCTGAGACCATGGCCTCTGGTCCTGGACTCTCCCACTAGTGGAAGCATAAGTTCATAAATTCGGGTGATAGAAGATGAATTAGGCCATTCAGCCCCTTGTCTTCTCCGCCATTCAATCATAGCTGATCTATCTCTCCCTCCTTACCCCATTCTGCTGCCTTCTCCCCATAACCCTTGACACCTATAGTAATCAATAATCTATCCATCTTTGCCTAAAAAAAACATTGTCTTGGCCTCCACAGCCTTCAGTGGCAAATAATTCCACAGATTCACCACCCTCTGACAAATGAAATTCCTCCTCGTCTCCTTCCTAAAGGAACAAGCTTTAATTATGAGGCTATGATCTCAGGTCCTAGACTCTCCCACTAGTGGAAACAACCTCTCCACATTCACTCTAGCCAGGCATTTCACTATTTCATGGAGAATTGCAAATGTTTGGAAATCTCAACCACAGAAGCATTGTCTTTGAATATATTTAAAGCAGATATAAATAGATTCCTGTTAAGCAAGGGAGTGAAATATTATTATCAGCGGATTAGACTGAGGAGTTGAGATTACTTTCAGATCAGTCAGAAACCCATTATTTGGCAGGGCAGTCATGAGGCCAAGAGATATACTACTCATAACCTGTGAGTTAGTATGTTCCTATGTTTTCTCCAGATAGGCAGGGAATCTTGTGACATCTGTACTGCCTATCCATCTGAGTATCTACTTGATCTCAACCAGATTGCTGCATATTCTTGTGACATCCAGTGAAAATAGGCCAGTCCTCCTCAGTCCCATCTCATAAAACAAGCCCCTCGTTTCAGAATCAAGTACATCTTTCTTCAAGTGTAGACACCAAACGTATGTGCAGTGCTACAAATTTAATTTCAACAATAGCCTGCAAGTCTCAAATGGGCTTCCTCAAGCTGAGACTCTAATGCCCTTGCAACAAATGCTAACATACCACGTCCATTTATTCTGGTTTTCTATTCTACCCATAAAATCTCAGCTTTCGCCTCATTATGTCCCAATGCCAACGTCTTGAACACTAATTAACTGGAATATAGTAAAATTCCGATAGCCAGGCACCCTCGAGAGTTTGGTGGTGCAGGTTTGCTAGGATCTCCAGATACTACTCCTATTAATACCACAACCTACATTTCAAGCACTTTCTTTAGATATTACACAGTAGTACATTGCATTTTTCAATGATCTAGGTGAATATAAAGAGAGTGTGGGAAATAAAATTCATTAAGTTTTAAGGACCCAAGGGAAAAAAAGGCCATGAAGTGTTCAGAAAAAGAGGACATAGATGACTTTAAAAAGAAAATGGGAAACATCGTCCAATGAGCAAATGCTGAACTATTGAGATTTCAAAGCAATTAGATAGCAGAACTTTACCATTTCCATCTTTTGAAAACCTATTCAGAAAATCAACAATAAACTTGATAAGAAGGCAAATAATGTTTGTGAAAAACAGTGGTATGAGAACATCTGTAACATAGGTCTTGCTCCCTCCCCCTTTTATAGTCAAGGAATCATAGATTCATACAGCATGGAAACAGAGCCTTATGGCCCAACTTCTGAATATTACAAAAGAATATTGAAGAACAATAAATTCTTATGAGGTAGAGTTCTATACTTAACTAAAACTCTCATCTTGTCCTCTTCCGGTTTGCGTTGTTTTCACATTTCCGGATAACGCTAAGTTTTTTGCCACCTTACTCACAATTCTCCTGTGCTCCAAGCACACTAAGGTTTGTTCCGATCAATGGAATATTACTAAAGTTATGAATGTTTAAAAATCGTATGATCAGCAGGTTGGTCTTCTCTCATGTCAGTCGCTGGGGCAGCAGCGCCCCTTCCAGCACCTGGGGGCGAGGAGAATAAAGCCCAGGAGGCCGGAATGAGTCTAGAAGCCGGTCTGAAGCCATGAGTCCTGAGTCCGTGTGTCCCGAGGCCGTGAGTCCCGTGTGTGTGGGCCCCAAAGCCGCCCACAGTCTGTGAGCCCCGATGCCGCCCCGAGTAGGGGAGCCCCGGATCTTCCCAGAGTCAAGGAGTCCCGCAGCTGCCCCGAGTCGGGGAGCTCCAAAGTCGCCGCCCCAACTGGGGAGCCCCGGAGCTGGCGCGGAGTCGGGGAGCACAGATTGCGGAGCGGCCCGGTGCCTGGCCGACTGTGAGGCCGACTGCTGCAACCTTGGGATCCTGGGGAATGAGGAGTGAGTGTGAGGTGATTGAGGGGGCCAGGTGCTGGCAGGGCAGGGCGCTGGCTGGGCCGGGTGCTGGTGGGGCACCACCCCACACCCACACAAACTCCCGCCCACACTCCCCCAACCCCCACCCCTCACACCCCCCCCCCCCCCCCCCCCCCCCCCCCAGCGGTAAGCCACGGCAGCGGCAGGCCACAGCAGTGGTGGTCCATGGCAGCGGCAGGCCACAGCAGTGGTGGTCCACGGCAGCACTCCCCTTCCCCACCGGCCGCTGCCCGATGACCGGCCCCCACTGGTCCCTGCCTGAAACCATCCCCCTTCTCCGGCTACAGAATGGTCCCGTTGACCCCCACCTGAAGCAATCCTCCTCCCCATCCTCAGCTGCAGGACTAGCCCAAGGAAAAGTCCATTTGGTCCCCAATGTCCGTACTACCCCTCTGGAAACCTGTGCCTTCGGCCCACAACACCTGTACTAGTCCTCCAGAAAGCCACCCACTCTGGCCCCCATCTGAAGCCCTCCTCCTCCCGTGGCTACATGTTGCTCCCCTCCCTCCAACCGACACCCGCCTGAAGCCTTCCCCCTCTCCCGGCTGCCGGGTGCTCACCCCTCCTCTACCGGCTCCGTCAGCTCCCGCCTGAAGCCGTCCACCTCCCCTGGCTGCAGGACACTCCTCCCACCAGCCCCCGCCTGAACCCGCCTCCCTCCTCAGCAGCAGTACACCTCCTCCCCGATGTTCATCTCCCCCCCCCCCCCCCCCGCACAATGCCCCCGCCTGCTGCCACTGCCCTCCCCCAGCCCCCGGCTGCAGGATGCTCGCCCTCTGCCACCGGCTGCAGGACACCCTCTGCCCTCTGTCAGCCCCTGCCTGAAGCCAAGCCCATCTCCTGGCTGCAGGACACTACCTCCCGACTGGCCCTGCCTGAAGCCATCCCTCTTCCCCGCCTGGAGGTCTTTCAACCACCCTGACAGCCCTCGCCTGCTGCCATCCCCCCCCCTCCCCCCGGCTGTAGGACGCCTCGCCCTCCTCCTCCAGCTGCAAGATGCACCCCCTCTACAGCCCCCGACAGCCCTTGCCTCAACCCGTCTCCCTCCCCCAGCTGCAGGGGGCATATACCCCATGCCCTCAACAGCCCCCACCTCAAGTAAAAAGAACGGAGAACAATGAATGATCCTAATATCTTGATTGATGAGAAGCATCATGATCAGGCTCTGTTGTATATTCAAGACTAGCTTGAGAATTACAACAAAACAATGGAATTCTTTCATTTCACACAACCAAGAAATGGAAGGATGCACCTTGATTTTTTTTTTTAATATTTTATTTTATTTGAAGTAAGTACAGTCATATGGCACCAAAGTCCCTAATATATATTTTCATAATACATTATATGTACAACTTCTTTTTTTTTGTTACATTGAAAAAAGATTAGAATAAGAAAAATAAGTTAGATAGTAAAGGATAGAAAGATGTGAAATATATAGTGTGTGCAGAAAGAAAATGAGTAAATGAAGAAAGTTGAGAGAGAAAATAGAGAAAATAAAATAAAATAAAAAAGAAAAGGAGATCATTATTTATAATCTTGACCAACCCTCATCCAGTCCTGAAACAGTTATTTTTTACAATTGTGTTGCACCATATGATTCCAAAAAAACGACGAATGGAGACCAACTCGTTATGAATTGGTCTGATTTATCCATTAGGAGGAATTGCATTTCCTCAAGATGAGCGGTGTCCAACATACTTGCAATCCACATTTTAAGCATTGGTATTGATGTACCCTTCCAAAATTTAAGTATTAATTTTTTTGCTATTATTAAACCATAGTTAATGAACAGATTTTGAGATGTGTTCAATTTATTCCCATCTTCCATTACACCAAATATAATCATTTCAGTATTAGGTTCCATTCTTGTCTTGAATAATTTTGTAAATATTTCAAAAATATCATTCCAAAATGCACCTTGATGATGACAATCCAGAATTGCTGCAGGAATTGCAATACAATTGTGACAATATCCATGTAATTTATGCGTATGAGCTGTGCTCATTTTCGCCCAAGCTCAGTAAATCAGTCAGTGAGCTTTGACTTGGAAATAAATCATTCCTGTTTTTGATTCCCACACGAGTGTGTGTGCAGCCATCTTTCTCTGTTTACTATGTGCTAGTTTACTTATTTAACAAGTAGACAGATATCAAAACATGTCGGCAGCGGTGAAAGTGAATATTTGTGAATCAAATAGACACTATGATGATTAGAAAAAAAGTTTTGAAAAGCTTTCAGGGATCAATGTTTCAACGCTCAGCGACCGGACTAGATGTGTCCATGAGTGAATGCAGGTCAGTGAACACACAAAGATAAGACGCTGCGTGTAAATCAGTGCTCTGGTAGTCGAAGTTTAAAACAATGTGCTGCGAGAGTCTGCTTAAAGATAAAATAAGCTATTAAGAGCGAGGGAATGCGCTGGTACTTCAAAACGGCGCAGTCCATCTTTCCACGTGGCTCCGCCACCCCATTTAAAGCTCAAAGAGAACAGGGTGGATGAGTGGAAAATGTTTAAACAAATGTATGAAAATTATGCAGTGATAACAGAACTGGATCAGAAGGAGAAACAGTATCGAAAAGCAGTGTTCCTGCATACTGTTGGACCGGAGGGTATGAAAATCTTCAATACCGTGACGTTCGAAATGGTAGCAGATGAGACGGATATAAAAGTCAACATCGACAAGATATCTACCATCTTCATAGGAGAGATGAATGAAACCTATAAAAGATTTGTTTTCAATAAACAAGGCCAGGTATCAGGGGAAAATGTTGAATTTTACTTCGGAGTCACGTGAGTGACTTCGTGAAGAAGCCCGCTCAGGGCGCAGGTGCGGCATTACGCCAGCAAGTGCAACAGCGGCGGCAGCTGGAGTCAGGCTCTCCAGCTGCACTTTAAAAGCGCACTTTCAGGTAAGTGAAGGGTGCGTTGGGAACGGAGCGAGTAGGAGTTGGTTTTTGTTTCAGGAAAACATGTCCCAACGCAAGAAACTCGCGACCAGAGCTGCCCGAGCTTTAACTCCGCCAGAGGAGTCTATTCCAGCGGGGCAGCAGCCAGCGGCACTACCGCTGGAACAGCGGTTTGAGATTCCTCAGACCGAGCCGGGCCCAGTCACGCCAGAGCCTACACGGCGGGCTGGGAAAGCCACCTGTAAAACTAACCGGCCGGTCGATTCCGATTCGTCGGAGGAGGACATGTCCACCCCCAAGCTGGGGAGAGACAGCCGCTTAAGCAGCATCATGCAGCTGCTGGAGGGGATGGTCTACCGGGAGCAGCAGCGCTCTCGGTCAGACAGGACAGGCGCCCCCTCCATGGTGCTGAGTCCGGCACCCCCCTTTGCGACCTCGGACCAGGACTGGGAGGTCAGCATCGGTGACCAGGAGCAGGCTGGTCTGAATATGGGGCAGGCGGAAGGTACCGACAAAGAGCAGGGTGTGCAGGAAGAGCTGCTAGGGGTAGTAACACGATTCGTTGCTACCCCACGGGTTGGAGCACCACTGCAACCTAGAATGGCTGCAAGTATAAATCATCTATCAAATAAGCCATTGCAGGAAAAGGTGCTCGCCCAAATGCTGGACGAGCACATCGCCCCGGATAACTGTGAAGCCCTGAAGGTCAAGAGCCTCAACCCTCAGATATGGGGTAACGTGGGTGGACCTATCCGCACTCAGGAGGTCAAACTCCAGCGGGTACTTCGCCTCCTGACGGCGGCGATAACAGCATACGCACGGGGAGTCGAGACCACAGAAATGACAGCTCATCAACAGGATGTCTTGGCGCTCATGTGCACCACGCAATACGAGCTGAACAATCTCAGGAGAGATAACATTAGGCCGGCACTGAATCCTAAATTTGCAGGATTGTGTAAGGCTCCCACTGTAGAGACCGACTCATTTCTTTTTGGAAAAGATTTAAATAAACAACTGAAAGAAATGGAGGAGGCTTCGAAAACCTTTAGCCTCATGAGGGCAACACCGCCAGCACCTGTACCGAAGCTTTTTATAACACCAAGGCAGCAGCACACCGCTGCATCCACCAGTCGGCATCATCCACATGCGACTGGTCAAAGCTTGGGGCCGCACTATCCCCAGAAACCTTTTTTAGGTCAGGGCCTGCAGCGGACCCCCTGGAAAATGCGCCTCCCCCCAACATCGCCAGCTCGTCAACAGAAAACATCCAAAAAGAGAAAACCTCAACCCCGCCAATAACCATGGAGGTAGGTGGATCTGGTTCCTACCCGCATATTGTGAATAAGGGTGAATTACTAACAGGGGGAAGGTTACGCTTATTTACAAAAGCATGGGGAAGGATCACAGATGATAAATATATACTTAATAGTATTCAAGGTTATAAAATAGAGTTTATTTCGAGTATACCGCCAGTTCAACACATGCCTAAGAGGACATTTGTACTCTCCAACAAACAACAACTGGAGGGACAAGCTGAACTGGTAAGGCTTATAAACAAAGGGGTCATAGGAAAAACTATTCATGAGCCCTTGGAATTTGTTTCCAATATATTTACTAAATGTAAAAAGGATGGTGGATGTCGCATCATCATTGACTTAACATCCTTGAATGTGTTTGTTAAGTATATACATTTCAAAATGGAAACATTTGCGACTGCTAGACAATTGATTTTCAAAGGATACTATATGGCCAGCATCGATCTCAAAGATGCTTACTATCTAGTACCGATACATAAAGATTATAGCAGATATCTTAAATTTATCTGGATGGGGGAGCTTTGGCAGTATAAAGCACTGCCTAATGGGCTTACTTCAGCTCCAAGACTATTCACTAAAATATTGAAGCCAGCCATGGCAATGTTAAGGAAACAAAACCATATAGTCATGGCATATTTGGACGACATCCTCATAGTTGGGAAAACTATGGAATTGGCTGTAGCAGCAGTATCAGCTACAAAACAGCTCCTAGAAACTCTAGGGTTTGTCTTACATCCAGATAAATCCAAGTTAAATCCATCCACAATTATGGACTACTTGGGGTTCACAATTAACTCAGTCCAAATGACGATTACCATGCCAAGGGAAAAAATGATTGCATTAACACAATCATGTGAAAACTTAAAAGTAAAGAGAAAGCCAACTATTCGACAAGTGGCTGCAGTAATTGGAAAAATGGTAGCAGCATTTCCAGCTATCCAATTTGGACCTTTGCACTATCAAAATTTGCAAAGAGCAAAGATAATAGCATTAAAATGGCACAGAGGTCGTTATGATCGGATTATGACTATACCCCCTGAAGCAATAGCAGAGCTACAGTGGTGGATTCAATATATTTAGCATGGTTATAGTCCTATAGTTATCACTAATCCTACGTTAGTAATCCAAACCGATGCTAGTGCTCAAGGCTGGGGAGCAACTAACTCCATATCCAGCACAGGTGGTAGATGGACTAACTCAGAATCCTCATTACTATCTACACTGGGCATTAACACTTTGGAAATGTTGGGTGCCTTTTATGGTTTGAAAGCATATGCGTCTGATATGCGTCACTTGCATGTTAGATTAGAAATAGATAATACAACGGTGGTGGCTTATATTAACCATATGGGCGGCATCAAATCTTTATCATGCGACAAATTGGTTAATATGATTTGGCAATGGTGTGTCGAAAGACATATTTGGCTTTCAGCTACCTATCTACCAGGTAAGCTAAACATAGTGGCGGACACCAGGTCACGGAAATTCAATGATAACATCGAATGGATGTTAAATCCTAAAACATTTGCTAAAATTGTAAAGCAATATGGGAAGCCAGATATAGATTTATTTGCATCAAGACTGAATCACCAACTACCAGTCTATGTCGCGTGGGAACCAGATCCGGAGGCAGCAGCGGTAGACGCTTTTATGTTAGATTGGGGAAAGTTTGTGTTTTATGCTTTTCCCCCCTTCTGCCTCATTAGTCGGGTGCTTCGAAAAATCCAGACGGATTCAGCGTCTGGAGTTTTGGTGGTGCCCGACTGGCCTACACAGCCATGGTTCCCAATTCTCCAGGACATGGTGGTGGAAACACCTATGGTATTCCCCAGTCATCCAGGGTTACTGACTCACCCAGTATCAGGCATCAGCCACCCATGCCACAAAGATATGAATCTCCTGGGTTGCAGATTTTAAACCGACCTTACCTGGATCTGGGGCTATCGGAACAAACCATCGCCACCATGTCAGCATCCCTACGGATATCCACGAAGAGGCAGTACCTAACCTGCATCAAAAAATGGGAAACGTACTGCCAGAAAACCGGGATTGCTTATAAAACGGCCACAGTAGCGGATGTTCTGGAATTCCTGGCAGACTTACATCATCGTGAAGATTTGAGCTACAGTGCCATCAACACGGCACGTAGTGCTCTTTCAAATTACCTCAAACCTGCGGGACATCAGGCCATGGGAGCCCATCCGCTGGTGGTAAAACTGATGAGGGGCATATTTAACAGCAAGCCCCCCACCCCGAGATATACAAAAATCTGGGATGTCAGTGTTGTACTAACATACCTTCGGGACAGACCACCAGCCAGATCTCTCAGCTTAGAGCAGTTGACTTTAAAAACACTCATGCTCATGGCGCTAGTATCTGCACAGAGGGTCCAGTCCTTACATAAACTTCGACTGGACAACATGGACACTACATCGGATCAGATCACATTCACTATTCAAGGTCTGATAAAACAGTCCAGGCCAGGAACATCAAACACGCTAGTGGCATTCCGGGCATACCCACTAGAGCCACGATTGTGTGTGGTGACCCACATAAATATTTACATAGACACTACCCATAACATCAGAGGAAGTGAGAGAGCCTTATGGGTCAGCCACAGGAAACCACATGGCAGGGTAACAAGTCAAACCATTTCAAGGTGGTTGAAACAGGTTTTGGAAGCTGCTGGAATTAACATTAATCTGTTTAAATCTCATTCCACCAGGGCAGCATCCACATCATCGGCGGCCAGAATGGATGTGCCTGTGGACTTAATCCTCAAGAAAGCAGGATGGTCATGGGAAGCCACATTCCGAACATTTTATAATAAACCGTTGGTGGAACCTGATATATTTGCAGTCAGCATTTTAGAAACTGCAAATGTTTAATTTAAAGCCCGGGGGAGCTATTTTTTCTTTTGTTATTGTTAATAAATACCGTTTTGTTTTCAAAACAGATTCATTGGTTGATTACAATAACACTTCCTTCCTCAAGAGCTTTCGGTAGTGAGTGTATAATCTGTTACACGGTTTGAAATCACAGAGCTTTGAAATCTTCACGAAGTCACTCACGTGACTCCGAAGTAAAATAGTAAGATTAAACGAGAACTTACCAGTTTGAAGTTTGATCTGTATTTTATGAGGAGTTACGATGAGGGATTACGTGCCCTCCGCTCCCACCCTCATTACATGGATCAAACCGATAAATTGATGTCTCTTTGTTCTTTACTATGTTACTTCAAATACGTGTCTGTCTGTGATTCCACACCGCTGCTTGGAAGCATGCCGCACCTGCGCCCTGAGCGGGCTTCTTCACGTAATCCCTCATCGTAACTCCTCATAAAATACAGATCAAACTTCAAACTGGTAAGTTCTCGTTTAATCTTACTATAGTATGTTGCAGAGCTGAAGGAGCTTGCTAAAACATCCAACTTCTGTGATTGTCTGAGAGAAAGCCTCATTCAAGATTGCATCGTCATTGGTATCGCGGACCGGTTGACTAGGAAGACACTCCTTCAGAAGAGCAATCTGACACTGCATGGGACAGTGGATATATGTAGATCCTCAGAGGTAACAGCAGCAAGAATGCAGGTCATCGGCGAAGAGCCGACAATACACAAGGCGGAATGTTTCAAACCTAGCGAAAAGATGGTTGATTTTACTTTGCAGAGGAAGAATCAGGGACTAGTCAAATGCAAGTTCTGTGCAAGGACGCATAAGCGCAGGCATGAGGAATGCCCAGTGTATGGGAAGGACTGCAACAGATGCAGACGACAAAACCACTTCGCCTGCTGCTGTAAGCAGAGGAACGAGATCACGCAGAAATTGGGTCTGTACAAGGTTGTAGAGACATCTGACACAACGTCCATTTCTGACACAGGGTCTGTGAGATGCATTGAGATCAATGCAGCTGGAAACAATTCCTTTTCAGGCCTATTCGCCGAGATGCAGGTCGGCACAGCAGCCATTAAGTTTCAGATTGACTCTGGCGCCAGTGTTAATGTGATTCCCAAGCATCTTGTACCCAACAATGAGGACATTAGACGAGAGAAAACCACCTTAAAGATGTACAACGGATCCAACCTGCTGGCGGAAGGTAGGGCAAAAGTTGTACTCTGGAGCAAGACGAACAACAAGAGATACCGGGTAGACTTCATAGTGGTAGAGGAAGGCTGGCTCACACCAAATTCGATCTGAAGTCAGCATATCTACAATGTGAACTAGATGAGGAGAGCATTTCCTAACAACCATGAACATCCCTTTTGGGAGATATCGCTGGAATAGTTTGCTATTTGGACTGAAAGTGAGTGCAGAGAACTTTCAGAAGAAGCTGCAACAAGCCCTAAAAGGATTAAAGGGAGTGGAATGTGTTGAAGATGACATCATCCTATTCGGAGTAGGGGACACCAGAGAAGATGCAGAAATAAATCACGATGCAAGACTGCAAGATCTTCTTCAGTGATGCAGAGACATAGGCATCAAGCTGAACCGGAAGAAGATGGAAGTGAAAACTATGTGTATCACATTTCTAGGACATATAATTGCAGATTGTGGCCTGAAACCGGATCAATAGAAGATCCAAGCTATCCTAGAGATGACCAACCCTACCAATCCAACAGAAATCCAAAGATTACAAGGCAGGGTAAACTACTTGGCAAGATTCCTGCCAAGGTTGTCAGACACATTCGAGCCTTTGAGGAGATTGACCCACAAAGAAGTAGAGTGGGAATGGGAATTAGAACATGACATGGCAATGTCAAAGATCAAGGAGCTGTTGACAATGGCACCTATCTTGGTGTACTACACACCAGACAAACAGCTGACCATACAATGTGATGCAAGCAAGGCAGGTCTAGGTGCAACACTTATGCAGAAAGGCAAACCACTGTCCTATGTGCGTCGAGCATTGGCACCAACCGAGCAGATATATGCTCATATTGAAAAAGAGGCACTAGCAATAGTATTTGCCCTTGAGCGCTTCCATCAGTACACCTACGGACAGAGAGTGATCGTTGAGAGTGACCACAAGCCATTGGAAGTCATAGTCAAAAAGCCTCTGCATACAGCACCAAGACGTCTCCAGGGCATGATGATGAAGATGCTACACTATGACATCGGGATCAAGTGGGTAAAGGGAAAATACATGCATCTAGCGGATATGCTCGTCTAAGCATACCTCCTTGACACCACAGGATCAACCAGATTCACTGATATCAACGTAGGTGAGTCCTTGAGCATGGGAGAGGACAAGGTCAAATGCATCCAAGCCCACACCAGGGAAGACGAAACACTACAAACAGTTAAGAGAGTAATCCAAAATGGATGGCTAGGTCACAAGGCAGAAGATCCAGAGGCAGCACAACCGTACTTCAACGTCAGAGACGAGTTGAGTGTGTAAGACGGCCTAGTATTCAGAGGAGTGTGAGTTGTAATCCCTGTCACTCTACATAGAGATATGAAGGAGACACTCCACACCTCCCACTTTGGAGTGGAAGGAACCCTAAGACGTGCTAGAGAATGCATTTTCTGGCCCGGAATCAACTCTGATGTGAAACAGTTCATTTCAGACTGTGAAGCCTGCAGGACGTACGAAAAACAGAATCAGAAAGAAACTCTGATGCCCCATGACCTCCCAGATCGACCATGGGAGAAAGTGGGAACCGATATGTTTGAACTTGAGGGAAAGCACTATTTAATCACAGTGCACTATCTATCTAATTTCTGGGAGATAGACAGACTGTACCACCTGAGCAGCAGGACAATCATTGTGAAACTCAAGATCCACTTTGCAAGATATGGAATTTATAGCACTGTGGTAAGCGACAACGAGACACAGTTCTCATCAGAAGAGTTTGCCAAATATGCCAGGAAATGGGAATTTGACCACTACACAATTTCTCCAAGACATAGCCAAGCTAACGGTCAGGTGGAATCACAATCAACGCAGCTAAGCGAGTGCTGAAGAAAACTAATCACTCCAAGACAGATGTTTACCTGGCAATAATGGAATTACGCAATACCCCTGCACAAGGAATGAACAGTAGTCCGGCACAAAGACTACATGGAAGGAGAATAAGGACGACACTTCCAACGACATCTAACCTCCTCAAACCACGTGGTGCTGAGATACTCACAGAAGAGAGGAAAACGATGAAGGATTTGCAAGTCAAAAATCTACGACCAACATGCCAAGGATCTGCCAATCCTGGAATAAGGTGATGTCGTAAGACTCAAACCTTATAAACTTAGAGATACCAGATGGCAGAGAGCAAGAGTTCAGAGACGACTGGATGAGAGATCATACAATGTCGAGACAGTCAGGACTTCTAATCCGATATAATCGTGTGGATCTGAAGGAGACCGGAGAACTACCTCCACACATAACTCCAGAGAAACCACCAGATGTGGAGAACACTGGGACACCTTTGCAACCTCAGCTGACATGGAAAAGACCAACACAATATGCAACACCGGAAAAAGTGCAACCTGTAAAACTCTTAACGGAGAAAACTAAACAAAAACAGTGACACAAGAGAAGAAACTAGATGTGATGCACAGAATGTACCTACTGAAAAGAAAGATATTTCTGAAAGAAACACCATCACAAAGACTAGGGCAGGAAGAGCTGTCAGACCACCGGAAAGGTATGACGAGTATGTCACGTAGAAACATAGAAACATAGAAAATAGGTGCAGGAGTAGGCCATTCGGTCCTTCGAGCCTGCACCGCCATTCAATATGATCATGGCTGATCATCCAACTCAGTATCCCATCCCTGCCTTCTCTCCATACCCCCTGATCCCTTTAGCCACAAGGGCCACATCTAACTCCCTCTTAAATATAGCCAATGGACTGGCCTCAACTACCTTCTGTGGCAGAGAATTCCACAGATTCACCACTCTCTGTGTAAAAAATGATTTTCTCATTTCAGTCCTAAAAGACTTCCCTCGTATCCTTAAACTGTGACCCCTAGTTCTCGACTTCCCCAACATCAGGAATAATCTTCCTGCATCTAACCTGTCCAACCCCTTAGGAATTTTGTAAGTTTCTAGAAGATCCTCCTTCAATCTTCTAAATTCTAGTGTGTACAAGCCGAGTCTATACAGTCTTTCTTCATATGAAAGTCCTGCCATCCCAGGAATCAGTCTGGTGAACCTTCTCTGTACTCCCTCTATGGCAAGAACGTCGTTCCTCAGATTAGGAGACCAAAACTGTACACAATACTCCAGGTGTCGTCTCACCAAGACCCTGTACAACTGCAGTAGAACCTCCCTGCTCTTATGCTCAAATCCTTTTGCTATGAATGCTAACATAGCATTTGCTTTCTTCACTGCCTGCTGCACATGCATTCCTACTTTCAATGACTGGTGTACCATGACACCCAGGTCTCGTTGCATCCCCCTTTTCCTAATCGGCCACCATCCACCATTCACCAGTCTACTTTCCTGTCTTTGCCACCAAAGTGGATAACCTCACATTTATTCACATTATACTGCATCTGCAATGCATTTGCCCACTCACCCAACATATCCAAGTCACCTTGCAGCCTCCTAGCATCCTCCTCACACCTAACACTGCCCCCCAGCTTTGTGTCATTCGCAAACTTGGAGATATTGCATTCAATTCCCTCATCCAGATTATTAATATATATTGTAAATAGCTGGGGTCCCAGCACTGAGCCTTGCGGTACCCCACTAGTCACTGCCTGCCATTCTGAAAAGGACCCGTTTACTCCTACTCTTTGCTTCCTGTTTGCCAGCCAGTTCTCTATCCACATCAATACTGAACCCCCAATACCGTGTGCTTTAATTTTGTATACTAATCTCTTTTGTGGGACCTTGTCGAAAGCCTTCTGAAAGTCCAGATATAACACATCCACTGGTTCTCCCTTATCCACTCTACTAGTTACATCCTCAAAAAATTCTATAAGATTCGTCAGACATGATATACCTTTCATAAATCCATGCTGACTTTGTCCAATGATTTCACCACTTTCCAAATGTGCTGCTATCCCATCTTTAATAACTGACTCCAGAATTTTCCCCACCACCGATGTTAGATTAACTGGTCTGTAATTCCCCGTTTTCTCTCTCCCTCCCTTTTTAAAAAGTGGGTTTACATTGGCTACCCTCCAGTCCTCAGGAACTACTCCAGAAGCTAAAGAGTTTTGAAAAATTATCACTAATACATCCACTATTTCTGCGGCTACTTCCTTAATACTTTGGGATGCAACTTATCTGGCCCTGGTAATGAAGTAATGTGTTTTGCTGTGATGTACCAACATGCTTATGAGAAGAAAGCATGCGGACATTAGTTTATATTATTGAAATGTCACGTGGTACTATGATTGAAATTGTGAAATAAGAACACTTGTTTTATTCTATTAAGTTAAACGATATTTAAACCAGGTGTGGTGTGGTGTGGCGGCACCTAACGGCAGCGGCTCAACTGCAGTCCGTCTGTCTTTTTTTAATTTTTGTCTCGTTAAATGTATGTTTGAGTCTAGTTTTATTACATTTTTAGCTGTGTATATGTGGGGGGGGGGGGTAAACCATTTTAAATCTCTTCCTTGCACAGGAACCCGACTTTTTCCCTGTGGGGTCTCCGATGTCATTGCGCCTAACACTGTGGAGCCGGTGGTGACCTCTGGCCGGAATTAACCTGAGGGCTCCAGTTGTGGAGCCTGCGGATCTGCTATCGTGGAGCTGGCCAACTTCGGAGTTGGAGGAGCTATGGTGGCGCGTGGCTGCGACACACGACTTCGGAGCTTCGGCGGCTCCAGCCGCAGGCCTGGTGGACAGGAACATCGGGACCTCGCAGGTCCCTGGTGGGAGACAGCTTTTCGGAGCTCCCGCAACAGCAACTTCTCCCGCCGGAATCGCGGGATTTAAAGGACCACGTTGAACTCTAGTTTTTCCAACAATAACTCATGAGGCCAGCTAATCTGACAAACGTGGATTTTAAATAATTTAGTAATTCACCAGTACAATGGATTATTAATGACCTCTCTAATATAATCCATTACTGGATGGAAACAATACATTACTTAAAGAACACAGTTGCTTATGGACAATTAATGTTCAAGGTTGATGACATACTAATTGCATTAGCTCAATATACATTGAACCACATTATTGACTAAGTTTCATTCTGCTTGAATTTTAAATCTTGTATTTATGTCATCTTAATGGAAATTTGTGTGCATTGTGTTTATGGAAGATATAAAGCTCATTCAATGCATAAATCTTAATGCATGGAAAATCCTCTAAGGTTCTCAGACTTAACTTCCTCTGAGCCCGATAGATGTACATAACCCTAAATTGATCTTGCACCACCACAAAATCTACCCTTTGGCTTACTTTATTTCTGCAAAGCTCACAGACAGAACATTTTAATATTTCAGTGCCTTGGAAGCAGGGATGGGAGGTTTTCTCACTAAAGTATAGGAAATATGACAATTTCTGTTGTGAATTTATAATAATTCATCATTATTATTATTATTATTAATATTTATTATTTATTCAATATTTTGAGCAGGTTGACTAAATGATACAGCAGCCCCACTCTTTGATGTCCCGGGAAAACATGAGACATACTGGAGGTGACTAGACAGTAACTGTGTAGTAGAATGGAAGTGAAATTGCTAAGGCAGATATTTGATTCAGAGAATCTTCCCCTGAAATCATATTGTGTGTTGCAGCAGCTGACACAGACAATTTGTGTGAATAGGATGAAGAAATTGTCAGGAAATGAACAAAGCAATGTTGGAAGTAGTCTTAGAAGTGATTAATAAGATTGTGGTCCACTCCCACACCAGGATTCCGGGCTACAAGTAATTTTATGACTCCATCACCGTAGGAAAGCAGTCTACAGCAGCTGTCTCCGGTGGGGAAGACTCTGGACTCTGGTCCCGACCACGGGGGGAAATGGAGTAGGACTGGCCAAATTTTGTGCCTTTCACCACAGTGATGAATGCTGTGGTGGATGTTTGTGTTAGATTTTTATTGTGTATTGTGTGTTCTTTATTATTGTACTGCTGCTGACAAATTCATTTCATGTGCAACTGTGATGAATAAAACTGATTGTTGATTGTTGATTGTTGAAGTAGGTGAGGGTGGGGGCACATGACATTGGTTGTTTAAGAGTGTCAAATGCCCTCTGCTGTTGTTCATTCCAGGACCAAGCAGTGTCTTTGTGGGTTAGCTGGAGCAGTGGGGCCAATAGTTCACTGAAATTTGGAATGAATTTCCCCAAGTAGTTTGCAATGACAAAGAATCTCTGCAGGCTGAGCATGTCAGTGGGTGTTGGTAACCCATTCATTGCAGTGGTCTTTGATGGATCGGGTTTGAGGCCATCTTTAGTGAACACATGATCTACGTAGTTCACCTCGTTCACTCTGAATTTGCACTTTAGGGGGTTTGACCTGAGGTTGATTTCTTTAGCGCAGTCCAGAACTTTATTAAAGTTTACGTCATGTTCTTGGTCAGTTTATCCAGGAACAAGAATGTCATCAACTATGAAGGAGCATGGGTAACCTGCAAATAATTGTTCCATAGTGTGCTGAAGTGTACTTCTCTTGCCGAGCTTATGCCGAATGGCATAAGGAGGAATTTGTAATGTCCAAAGGGTGTGCAGAAACTTGCAGGAGTTGTGATCCAAGGGATTCTGCCAGAATGAACTCTTGGAATCTAGAACTGTGAATACAGTGTCCTTGCCCAGCTGTGCTGCAACATCTTCCACTGTGCGCATGGGATAGTGTGGTCATGTAATGGTTGTGTTTAAATCTTTAGGATTGATGCAAATCCGTATTTCTTCCTTATTCTATTTTCATTGCTGCTACCATGGTTGAGACCCAATCCGATGGTTTAACCACAGTGGCAATCACACCCATAGTCACCATTCTGTCAAGTTCACTTTGCACATGATCCCACATAGCATGGGGAATCCAGTGTGCTGGACGGAAAACTGGGAGGACCTCAGGGTCGGTCGTGATTGTGTACTCGATGGGTAACCTGCCCAGCTTGTCATCAAAAAGACTTCCGTATTGTGCCAGGATTTGTAGCAGACAGTTGATTAACTGATGTACTGAAAGTCACTTTTTCTCGGACAATAAAGAAGCTCAGGTTGTGGACACGTGACTCCAGATGGCACTGTAGCTCAACTTGTCCGACAGGGAGCAATGTGCCTCCTCCAAATGGAAATAAAGTGGTGGCAGTCTGATTGATGACCTCTTTTTTTCAAATTCTATTGAGTTCAGATGACAGAATGTTGCAATGAGCTCCAGTGTCAAGTTTGGCAATAACATGCGTTCCGTTAATGAGAATAGTTTCCATGGGATCTTGATGTTTACGAGGCAAATCCAACAAGGAATGTATGTTTATATTCTGTCTCTCGATAGCAGGCAGCATGTCCTCATTAGTCAGAGAGGTTCGTGTGGGAGGTACGTGGGAAGGCTCTGGCTGCAAATTCTCTTGCTGGAGCAGGTGGACTGATTGCTTTGTCTGCGCTCTGTTCCCATGCGAGTGGCAACCATGGATGAAATGATTTCTGTGTTTATAGTAGTGGCAAAGTTTTCAAAAGCCGGGCATTGTTCACAAATGCTTGCATACGAACCTCCACAGTTCACATAATTATTAATGAACCTAACACCGGATCTACTGGGCACTTGAGAAGGCTGGCGCTGGGACTGATAAAAATGTGCCGGCAACATTTACATAATAGGCAGAATGGGGACCCGGCCGCAGAGATTTAGTGTGAGAGTCTGTCATCTCTACTACACAACAGCGATTTTCAGCCCTTTCCAGGGTGAGATCTGCATCACGTAGAGGTTCATCACGCACCTTGTCATTGAGAATACTATAAACCAGTCTGTCACATATAAGACTATCACATAGATTTTCAAACTCGCATCGGCTGGCGATGTGCTTTAAATAACTGATGTAGGCTTCAACAGGCTCACCTTGCCCCTGGCTGTGTGAAAATAAATTGTGGTGCTCCATTACGAGATTAACGTGTAGCTCACCCAGCTAGCTAAAATTGTTCAGCAGGCAAACGGGGTCTTGTATAGAGCACGTCGATTGGCCCCTGTACCTGCCAAATTGAGGAGAATGCAGACACAAATGTCTGAAGTAGCAGCATGATGCGCTGCATGGATATACACGGTGAAGTCCTCTTCAAAGATGTACCAATGCTCGGCGAGGTCACTATCGAACGCTAAAGGTTCAGGCATACGAAGTGTGCCAGCCATAGTAAATCAACAAACTGAGCAAAACAAAAAACTAAAATAAACTGAAACTAACTAGGTGAGTAAGGGTCCGAGATGTCTGACACCATGTTGAAATGAGCAGACACACACATAGAGTTTAGAACTCACAATCTTTTATTTTTATCAAATTAGAGTGAACATTTCAGTAAACATTGATCGAGCAAACATTACACTGGGTACGTTGTGAATGAAAGAGCTGCAGGGAATATTGAGGCTAAAGGATTTATTAAAACATGATTTAACTGCAAATATGGTCACCAATTATATGTGTTGATTGGCCCTTCTCCCTCAGTTCTCAAAAAATGGTTTACAGCTTTCATTCTGTTAATTGAGTTCTATAAAGCCTTTTCAATGTAATTATGTTTGATGTTCATTTTGTGGAGCTCTACTATCAATATCCAGAGAATAACCAAATTTTGTGAGCTTTCTGAAGGTAACTGCATTTTTCATCTGTTCAGTTCGTTTCCTAAAGCCATTATGATATTTAACAATAGAGAAGACAACCTATTGAAAAATTCAAAATGGCAGATTTAATTTTGGATGGTGAAGAATTTTCAATGCCAACCATGCCTATCATTCACTTAGTTAAATTGTGACAGCTATACACAGGTGAAATTTCAATGAATAATTATTTATTCTATTTGACTCGGGTGTGACTAGAGGTCACGATGTGATGACAATGGGAGTTTTTACATCCAGAGCTAAACTGATTTCAGATCAAATTTACAGAACACATAAAATGAATTCCGCTCAACAACATCTAAAACAAATATAGGTATATTATCCTGCTTTTCATAGAATTGTTCATTTTGGAAACATAGAGTCAAACCTTTTGAGTTTTGACATTGTGCAAAGGTTAACTGATAATTGCCCTTGCAAAGGACATAAATCATTGATGGAGGAAGTTATACTCTTCTCTACTAATATTGTGGCACTGTAAAGAATCAAAATAATTTTTCCTAACGGTAATTTAACCTCCTTCTGAAACATCTCTGCCATCTCTGCCATCTCATCATGTAAATTGCTCGTTCTAAGCTTCCCCCCAGTCAAAAACCACCGAATCGTGCACTTGCGCAACTAATCTTAAATTTTGACATAACACAATTACAGTTCCAACCACCGGGTCAAACCCTCTAGGCCTCGCTCAAACAGAGACACTCCAGAAAGTGACGCAGTCCTAAGCGCTCTCCAAAATATCGACGCAGGACCTCGTGGTAGTGGACTTTTATATGTCCTGGGACCTCGAGGGGCCGAACCACATGGGGGTGGTCTCTTTACAATCCAATTATAGATATCGATTAACCCCATACATAACAGATATTTCCCTAACCCAATAATACAGCATCTAATACATTGTATAAGAAAGAAAGCTCTAGAAGGAAGCAAACAAGAACAAACATTGAAACATTTGCCCTGAGATTAAAACAGTTTATCCAAGGCTCAACAGTTCGACCAATCATCAATTAACAGGATGACCGTCTTGCAACAATTTACAATGCTTTTGCAGCAATCCAATCGAAATGATGCATTTAAGGTTAGTTTGCAAAACTGCTATACATGTTATCAATTTAAGAGAAACAGGGAAAACACTTGGACCCTTCACCATCCTGCATAACAGTCTGAACCTAGACTGGCTGGTGCCAATCAAAGCCTGTAAAGGTCAGCTGACAAGGGTTAAGCAATTATGACAAGTGCAGGGATCCTTCATTTTACGGTGTCTTTAAATTAGCCAATATTAACAATCACAGCCCACACTCCATTTAGGTTTATACAAACAACAATTGATTAGACATTTCCTCTTATCCATATCATTGAAGGACCATTTAGGATGACAATGAGAACTTCCAGTCCCTTTGTTAGAAGCACCTAGAAATGGAAAATAAGTGACCCTGTTTGACCAGTTGATGTATAGAGTCGGGAGTGATCGCTGGTCAGCGCAGACTTAATGGGCCAAGGGACCTGTTTCCGTGAGGTATCTCTAAATTCTAAAGCCCAAAGGAAAGAGGGTATTATTTAGGAAATTCTGAAATGTAAAAGGAAACTGAGTAGAATATAATATGTTTAACCCAGGAGTACAGGTGCTGCGGACAGAAGGGGCAGTGGGGATGTTGAGCAGGGCGATGAATGGATTTGTAAGGTGTTTCTGAGCCATAATTAAGAGAGCAACTGGACCCCACAAGAAGCCAGATACAGCGTACAGGTTAAACACAAAATACCCTCCAACAGGGTAGATACATAGAGAATAGGGACCCTCAGAAAACAAAGCGGTGTGGAGTCGCTGGAGATAATCAAGGTCCTCAATGAGTATTTCCCCTTTGTTTTTACCATTGAGAAAGACATGAAGACTGGGGAACTCGCGGCAGTTAAAGGAGATGTCTTGAGGACAGTCCATACTGATGAGATGCTGAATATCCTAAGGTAAATGACGTTAGGTAAATCTCCCGCGTCTGATTAGATATATCCAAGGACAATGTGGGAAGCTAGAGAAGAAATTGCAGGTGCCCGGGCTGAGATATATGAATCATCATTAGACATGGGTGAGATACCAGGTGATAAATGGAATGCCTCTATTTAAGAAGGGATGCAAGGAAAATCCGAGAAACTATAGACCAGTGTATCTAACATCTGCATTAGGCAAGTTACTGAAGAGTATTCTGAGGATAAGATATATAGGTCTTTGGATAGACAGGAGCTGATTAAGGTTGGTCAGTGTGGTTTTGCACTTGAGAGATCATGTCTTACAAATCTGATTGAGCTTATTGAAGAAGTAACCAAAAAATGGTGATGAGGTCAAATCCGTGAATGTTGTCTATGTGGACATCAGCGAGGCATTTGATAAGGTTCAAAATGGAAGGCTCCTCCAGAAGGTTAGATCACATGGGATCCAGAGAGAACTAGTCAAGTGGCTAGACAATTTGCTTCATGGAAAATAAATAAAAGGAAGCAAAAATCAATGGTGGAAGGTTGTTTTTCAGACTGGAGGCCCATGACTCGTGGTATGCCTCAGGCATCAGTGCTGGGCTCATTGCTGTTTGTGGTTTATCTCAACGATTTGGATGAAAATATAGGAGGCATGTTTAGTAAATTTGCAGATTAACTAAAGTGGGTGTATCATCGATGGTGAAGATGGTTATCAAGGATTACAGCAAGATTAAGGGGGCCGAGGAATATTTAATGGGTTTATGAAGATAAGTGTGAGGTGTTGCATTTTCAGAAGCCAAACAAGGGCAGTGAATAGAAACATAGAAACATAGAAATTAGGTGCAGGAGTAGGCCATTCGGCCCTTCGAGCCTGCACCGCCATTCAATATGATCATGGCTGATCATCCAACTCAGTATCCCGTACCTGCCTTCTCTCCATACCCCCTGATCCCCTTAGCCACAAGGGCCACATCTAACTCCCTCTTAAATATAGCCAATGAACTGGCCTCAACTACCCTCTGTGGCAGAGTTCCAGAGATTCACCACTCTCTGCGTGAAAAAAGTTCTTCTCATCTCGGTTTTAAAGGATTTCCCCTTTATCCTTAAGCTGTGACCCCTTGTCCTGGACTTCCCTAACATCGGGAACAATCTTCCTGCATCTAGCCTGTCCAACCCCTTAAGAATTTTGTAAGTTTCTATAAGATCCCCTCTCAATCTTCTAAATTCTAGAGTGTATAAACCAAGTCTATCCAGTCTTTCTTCATAAGACAGTCCTGACATCCCAGGAATCAGTCTGGTGAACCGTCTCTGCACTCCCTCTATGGCAATAATGTCCTTCCTCAGATTTGGAGACCAAAACTGTACGCAATACTCCAGGTGTGGTCTCACCAAGACCCTGTACAACTGCAGTAGAACCTCTCTGCTCCTATACTCAAATCCTTTTGCAATGAAAGCTAACACACCATTCGCTTTCTTTACTGCCTGCTGCACCTGCATGCCTACCTTCAATGACTGGTGTACCATGACACCCAGGTCTCGCTGCATCTCCCCCTTTCCCAATCGGCCACCATTTAGATAATAATGGCAGGCCTCTGCGAAATGTTGTAGAATAGAGTGATCTAGCAAAGCAGGTACATTGTTCTGTGAAAGATGGGTTACAATTAGATAGGGTGATCAAGAAGGATTTCAACACATTGGCCTTCATCTGTCAGGGTATTGAGTACGGAAGTTGAGATGTTTTATTACAATAGTACCAGACACTGGTGAGGCAACATTCGGAGCATTGTGATCAAGATGTTTAGGCACTAAATAACTCTGAAATAGACAGGCAAAAAGGCATAATAAAATTACAAAATTGTGATTTGTATTATGATTTGTATTATGAGATTGTATTCTACGACACTGAAGCAGTGAATCTTTAATAAGTATTTGTAGTTATTGCTGTTAATGTGTCCAAATTATTTCCTGACGTCCTTTCAAATTTTAACAATCGCTCAAAGAAAAAGTTATCCAGATGGTAGTGTCAATGGCATTGCATTAAATATTTATTTTTGGCAATGGAGTTTGGAATCTTAATTTTTATTGTTCATCTCTCAAGATGCAGACTGTGCACCTGTGGTGTCTAGATCCTTTGCTACCTCTTTACAATTTGTAAAGAGTATATGGCTTTCTTATCAACCTAAGAAAACAACATACCAACTTAATTTCCATTTTGAATGAACAAGAATCTGCAGATGCTGGAATCTTGAGAAAAAAAAACAGTGCTGGAATAACTTAATACAGTAGTTCAGGCAGCAACTGCCTGGGAATGCCTCTGCACAACTGGACCCTTCATCAGTCTTATAGGAGGGGGGGAGGGGGGGGGTGATAGCTGGAAAAAATAGGTGGCGGTGGGTAAGGGGGGATTGATTGGCAGATGGGTGGATATGCTTCCCTGTGGCTTTATATTTTATTTTGCTTCTACTCTTCTTGTCTGATGCCACTTTCTCTCCTATTCACCTTAACCGTTTGCTACTTACTCCACCCATATGCCAATCAGTCACCCTCACATGTATTCACCTATCACTTGACAGGCCTTGTTGTGCCCCCACCTCTATTTTCCAGCTTACAATACAATACAATAATGTTTATTTGTCATTTGAACCTCACATGAAGTTCAAACAAAATTTGGTTTCTGCAGTCATACAAGAAAAGAACCAAGACACACACTAACACAATTTACACAAACATCCATCAAAGTGCAATCTCCCACCCCATTTCGATAATAATCACAAATTGATTCTCCACCCTCCAGCCTGAATGACAGAGCTGCCAGCCCACCGGCCCTGAGTGACTAAGCTGCCAGCCCACCGGCCCTGAGTGACTGAGCTGCCATCTCACCAGGCCTGAGTGACTGAGATGCCAGCCCACCAGGCCTGAGTGACTGAGCTGCCTGCCCACCAGGCCTGAGTGACTGAACTGCCAGCCCACCAGGCCTGAGTGACTGAGCTGCCAACCCACCAGGCCTGAGTGACTGAACTGCCAGCCCACCAGGCCTGAGTGACTGAGCTGCCAACCCAAGAATCCATTCGGCCCACAACACCCATACTAGCGCTCCAGAAAGAGCTCCCCAGCCCCCCCACTGGCCACCCATATTGGAATTGGTGGAGAGGTGGAATATTTTGCTGGGGGACCAGCCATCCTGTGTGAACATGGGACCAAATGGGTCCCACTTAGTCTAGTACAATATATAATTAAATTAATTAAACATTAGTTTTGTAGTAGCAAATCATATTGAAATGAGATAAATTTATTCTTGCTTCGGGTGATTTAATAGTCAATTAATAATAATTAAGAAATGCACAAAATGGAGCAGAGTTGTTTTTAAATCAAGTAAGCATGAAAGGAAATGAAGATTTGTGTTAATTATTAACATTTCATATGTCAACCTAATATGGATTATTGGCAATGAAATATATTGAATTGTCATCTCTGTTGAAATGTTAATGTAATGCTCAAGCTAATGTACAGAAATATTATATTTTTCCCTTTAACATTGTGATTTTATGTGCAGTATCTAATGCACAATGCATTTATATTATAGTAGCATGGCGAAATTTGCAACATAACCTTTATCAATTTGTATTTCAGAGAATATGGCTCAAGTGATTTCTGGCATTTATGCTGAACAGTTTAATTTGCATATTCACTCTTGAAAAGATGCAGAAATAAACTATGTTAAAGTAGGTGAATGTTGGCTTCATCGAAGTAATGAGGTGAAGGCAGTTTACAATCTTTGTGTAAATCATTGCTAGGGCTCAGTATAAGACCGAGAAAAATGTACCTTTTAGTTTGTTATATTATAAATCAACAATAAACTTACTTCCTATATATAGATATATGTATACACTTCCTATATAGATATATAGAACAGACTATTGACCGACATCTACTACAAGCCTACTGACTCCCATAGCGATCTTGACTACACTTCTTCTCACCCTGCTTCCTGTAAAGACTGTATCCCCTACTCCCAATGCCTTTGTCTATGCCTCATCTACGTCAAGGATGATGTGTTCCATACCAGGACATTTGAGATTTCCTAATTCTTTAGGAAATGGGGGTTCCCCTCTTCCATTATAGATGAGGCTCTCACTAGGGTCTCCTTGATATCCCACAGCCCCTCTCTTACTCCCCCTCCCCCCATTCGGAACAAGGACAGAGTCCCCCTTGTCCTCACCTTCCACCCCATCAGCCGTCACATACAGAATATAATCCTCCAATATTTTCGCCACCTTTAACGGGATCCCACTATTCACCACATCTTCCAATCTCCACCCCTTTCTGCTTTCCTCAGAGACCGTTCCCTCCGAAACTCCCTGGTCAACTCATCCATTCCCACCCAAACCACCCCTTCCCCAGGTACTTTCCCCTGCAACCGCCGGAGATGAAACACCTGTCCCTTTACCTCCTGACTCGACTCCCTCCAAGAACCCAAACAGTCTTTCCAGGTGAGGCAAAGGTTCACTTGCACCTCCTCCAACCTCATCTCTGTATCCGCTTTTCCAGGTGTCAACTTCTCTACTTCGGCGAGACCTAGCGCAGGCTCGGCATTCGTTTCACTGAACACCTCCGCTCAGTCCATCTTAACTTCCTAATGTCCCGGTGGCTCAGCACTTCAACTCCCCCTCCCATTCGCAATCTGACTTTTCTGTCCTGGGCCTTCTCCATTGTCAGTGAGGCCCAGCGCAAATTGGAGGAACAGCACCTCATATTTTGATTGGGTAGTTTACACCCCAGCGGTATGAACATTGACTTCTCTAACATCAGATTGCCCTTGCTTTCTGTTGTGTATTTGTTGCTTGGAATGGTCTTTCAATAACACTCGGACACAGGAGTAAACTAACAAAGCTTCTTTATTCTGAACGCCACCTTAAGTCTCCGCCCGCCCATGCGTACCATTGCGCAAGACATCAAATATGTTAATTACATTACATACATAACACTTTCTCTCTCCATCTCCTTCCCCCTTCTCAGTTCTCCCACTAGTCTTACTGTCTCTGACTACATTCTATCTTTGTCCCGCCCCCTCCCCTGACATCAGTCTGAAGAAGGGTCTCGACCCGAAACGTCGCCAATTCCTTCTCTCCAGAGATGCTGCCTCACCGGCTGAGTTACTCCAGCATTTTGTGTCTATATATACACAAAAAAACACACATATATATATATATATATATATATATATATATATTATATATATATTTAAAACTGTGTGTGTGTGTGTGTGTGTGTGTGTTTGTTGTGTATATATAGACACGTGTATATATATATATGTATGCCCCAGCTGTCCTAACATGATATCCTGGTTCCCAGATTCATAATTGTAATGTCTTCTCCAAATGGGAATGTTATTTATTGCAAAATAATGTAATGTATATAATGTGTCTACAATGATTGTAAGCTTAATTTGAACTTGGTATAGTCTGCATTATTTTTTCATAGACCACTTATTCTCAACTCTTCTGACTGAATTAATTTTGGCATTACATTAAAAAGGCAATATTTTAATCCGCAAATTCATCAAATTTCCATGGAGATAGTTTAAACATGCATCAAATGGTAGATTGTTTAGTATACAAATTGTACATTAACCAGATAGATTATAGATTCATTTTCAAGACAGGAGGATTAACATTATAGATATTCAACTACAATTTCAACACGATAATGATAAAACACTCAGGTACTTTCAATTTAAATAGAAGATAATAGTTTGGACTTTTTCCTGTACTGGAGCCATAATATGCAGTTCCTCAAATAATCATACCCGCATGTCTCATGTGTACATCAGCATACTCTGGCTAAATAATTAGCCCTCTATGGGACTTCAAATGGAAGCCCAAAGCCTCACCAGTGTCAGATGTATTTATGGATACATTTGTACATGAGAACTAAATAATAGAACAGGATACTGTAGCAGCATAATGTGTAAAAATAAAGAATTGGAATGATCTTACGAAGTGTTGGGGCAGTATTCCTTGAAGCATTGCAGATATTTATGTTTCCCAGAGAAAAGTAAAGAAGGCCTGGTGATTCATTCACATTATAGTACATCAGGAACAGTTACATTTTCCTTCCAATTGCATCCTTAGCCTTGAACACAGTGTTCAAGCATACAAAAGCACAAACATATGAATTAGAAGCAGCAATAAGCAACTCAGACCCTCAGACTGTCCCACCATTTAATAAGATTACTGCTGATCTGATAGTAAGCCCGACCCCCATACTAAGCAGGAATTTATTTATCCGTGCCTTGAAAATATTCACCATAATTTAAGCAGGAGTTCCCAAATCTCATAACTCACTGTGAAGAGATAATGTTTTACTTCATCTCTATCTTAAATGGGTGGCCCTTTAATTTTGATAAGTGACATTTGTTTCATATTCTCCTGCAAGAGAAAATATCCACATTAAGCCTGTCAACATCCTTTAACATGGGCAAATATTTTTAACATGGAATTTACTATAATTCACTACTGTCATTCCATTATTTTAAATCGCCATTCCAAATGTAAATCTAAGAGGATTTCCAACAATACTGCACTCTGTTATATAGACTGCTATATTATAGTACTAGACTAAGTGGGACCCGTTGGGTCCCATGTTCACACGGGAGGGCTGGTCCCCCAACACAATATTCCACCTCTCCACCAATTCCAATATTGATGTCCAGTGGGGGGGGGGGTGCTTTCTGGGGCGCTAGTATGGGTGCTGTGGGCTGAAGGATGTGGTTTCCAGAGGGCTAGTATGGACATAGTAGGCCAAATGGATTATTCGGCTGGCAGCTCAGTCACTCCGGCCTGGTGGGCTGGCAGATCGATCACTCAGGCCTGGTCGGTTGTCCAGAAAATTTTCCCAAAACAGGTGACCGACTCTGTGAGAGAGAAGAGGGAGTGGGTGGAGAAACAATTTTAGACATTTTTCATTTATTTCTGCAGATCACAACAACGAAGGAGGAAAGTCTATCCTGGTCTGGATCTCACAGGGAGCCAATGAAGGGAGGGAGATAAATACTGGGGTGAGGTTTAATACTTGCAGGGGGAATACTTATTGATGTACCGAAAGGAGTCCTCCTGGGCTAGTACAGGCCTGATGGGCTGAAGAGACTCTTTAAAAAAATCTGAGTGAAGTTTCAGTGAAAGGCACTTTTTCAGGACTCTTCCTGGCCTGCCACGGGCCTATGGGGCCAAAATGCTCTTCCTGTGCTAATAAGGACATTTTGGACAAAAGGGACTGGTTTATTTGATAATAGGGGCCTTTTGGGGCTAAATGAATGGTTTCAGGCAGGCCCAACAACTCATTTCATTTAATTTCCATTGCCATTTCAGTTTCAAGCACAAGGCTGGTCAAACAACTCATCACATTTTCATTTCATTTCATTTCCATTGCCATTTCAGTTTCAAGCACAAGGCAGGCCAAACAACTCATCTCATTTGCATTTCATTTATTTTCCATTGCCATTTCAGTTTCAAGCACAGGGCAGGCCAAACAACATCTCATTTTCATTTCATTTAATTTACATTGCCATTTCATTTTCAAGCACAGGGCAAGTCAAACAACTCATCCCATTTTCATTTCATTTCATTTCCATTGCCATTTCAGTTTCAAGCACAGGGCAGGCCAAACAACTCATCTCATTTTCATTTCATTTCATTTCCATTGCCATTTCAGTTTCAAGCACAGGGCAGGCCAAACAACTCATCTCATTTTCATTTCATTTAATTTCCATTGCCATTTCAGTTTCAAGCACAGGGCAAGCCAAACAACGCATCTCATTTACATGTCATTTCATTTCCATTGCCATTTCAGTTTCAAGCACAGGGCAGACCAAACAAACTCATCTCATTTGCATTAAAGGCTAACAAATCATTTATTGCAAGTACATTGCAGATTCACCGTTCAGTAGACTCACAGTTCTGTTGACTCACAACAGAATCACTGTTGTGTCCTTTCCCTCTTCCAGAGTGACTGGCTCATGTCCAGGCATCCAGGATTTTGTAGTCCTGACCCCCCCCAACCCCCCCACCCCCGGAAGGGGCATTATCTTCATCCTGATAATTGACAGGCGAGAGGACCAATGAGCTGATCTCAAGATTTTTTAAACATTCATAACTTTATTATTTTTCATTGATTGGAAAAATCCTCGGTGCTGCCTCAGCAGAGGAGGAATGTGAGTAAGATGGCCAAAAATCATAGCGATATATGGTCGCGTTTTTTTTCTAAAATCGATATACAGCGCAGACAGGAAGTGGTCAAGATGAGACTTTTGGTTATATAGATGATTTGACTAGATTGCATGTAGAGTTTTTCACTCTATCTCAATCTTAACAATACTAATGCTCATGCCCCACAATTTCAACCTCACGTCTCCCACACCAATCTTGGAGCCACATGTTTAACCCTTTAATCTCATTGAGCCTATGCCAATTTACTTGTGGCTCAGGTAACAATCCAGAGATTATTACCGTTTTGATTCTGATTTTTAATTTTGGCCCTAACTTTACAAATTCCTTGAGCAAAACCTCATTCCTTGTCCTACATATATTGTTGATAATAACATAGGCCACAACAACTGAATATTTCCCTTTAATATATGATATGATATGATATGACACAATAGAACTTTATTTATCCCAGGAGGTAAATTGATCTGCAAACAGTCATAAAAACACAAAATACATGAAACATGAAATTAAAGTGACGAGATGAAAGTATTGGGGATGTGCAAAGATTGGTAGGGAGGGGAATGCTTGATAGCAAGCTACGAGGTGAGCTTCTTTGTAATACTGACTTGACCTTGAACAAGCAGAGCATGCCTGTCGGATTTCTGAAATAACATCTCCCCACTGACTCTGTGCCCTTTGGTCACCGTTCGCAGCATAGTGTCAATCTTACAGACTTCTTCTCCCGCAACCCCCGCACCGGGTCTGCTGTTTGTTGTCAAAATTGCAACTATTTCCATGCCACGGGTCGTCAGTATTGTGTTGCCTATGGGAAAGCCTGTAATTTCTGCAAGAAATTAAACCACTTTGCTTGGTGCTAACGTGCCCGTGTGACTCCTGCAGCCTCAAGGACGAGCCTGCACCTGCTTCAACATGAGCTTACTGATAATGACTTCCAAGAGCCTGACTTGCCATCCCACGCTCCATTCTCAGTGAGTACAGATACCAGTTCTGCCATCCACTCTCTAACGTCGTCTAACTTCGTCTAACGGGCAACTTGACCCTGAGGTAACCATGTTTGTGAATAACAGGCCTCTGGTCACATACGGTTGATACCGGTGCCAAATACATTGTCATCTCATTAAGAGAGTTTAAAAAAATTCGTAATGCTGAACATTTTGATAAGGCCTCTGCAATGCTTTGGGCTTACAGGGGAGGTTCTACACACACTTGCACAAGCTGATTTAAAGTGCACCATTAATGAACAGACCCACACCTTACAGTTCTATATTGTTAAGGGAGATTCAGAGACTTTGCTCAGTATCAATGCATGCCACAATCTAGGCCTGGTTTACTTTGGCCACACTGTCCATAATCTCTGTCTCGCTGACGGGCCCACTCAACAGCTACTCTCGCAATACAAAGAATTGTTTAACGATGAGCTTGGCAAATTGCCTATCAAATATCACATTGCTGATGATCCCAAAGTTACTCCTTTGGTCCGAGCACCACATCGTGTTCCGTATGCCATGCATGATAGAATACACAATGAACTGAAGCGCATGATCTCCATGGGTGTTATTGCTGAAGTTAGTGACCCATCTGACTGGGTTTCCACCATGGTGGTTGCAACAAAGAAAAACAAGTAGGTGATCCATATATGCATCAACCCCAGAGACCTTAACACTGCCATCAAACGCCCGCATTACCCAATGTGAACAACAGAAGAAGTTGCTGCCCAGATAGGCAACGCAGCAGTATTCTCTGTTCTGGATGCCAAAATTCAAGGACTTTATCGTTGGTAAGTCTGGGACTATCGAGACTGACCACCAGCCGCTGGTCACTATTTTGAACAAACCCCTCCACACTGTCGCAGCACGACTACATTGAATGATGATGCAACTGCAGCGATTTGATTTCAACATCGTCTATAAGAAAGGCAAAGACATGCACATAACAGACACGCTATCCAGAGCCCCGTGCAAAACTAACGAACAACAACTCTCTGAACAGGACCAATTCTCTGTAATGAAGATTTTGTTTCTGCCAACTGATTGTTTGAGCAGCCTACCAGAACACAAGGCTGCTGATGATACTTTCCAATTGCTGTCTGCAGTCATCCGGCGCGGCTGGCCAGATAAACAACACAACACCCCGCTCGAAATCTGCCCACACTTCCTGGTTCACGACAAACTAGTATTAGAGAACGGAATTAAAGTCAAGGGCCACAAGGCAGTGATCCCAGCCACCCTTCGGGACAAATACTTTGACGACATCCATGGGGCTACCCCGGCATGGAGGCAATATTCCAAAGGGCGCAAAGAATGTTTTACTGGCCCGAAATGACCAAATGCAAACGTGAAAAAAACGAAGTTTGCGCCGCCTGCAAATGTTTGACGCCACATCAGCAAAAGCAGCCTTTACTGCTGTGCCCTCCTCTCCCGTGGTGCACGTTAGCCGCCAACATCTTCGAGTGGCATAGGAAACACTATCTGGTTCTTGTTAACTGTTACTCGGGCTGGTTCGATATCGATTTACTTCAAACCACTACTTCTGAAGCAGTTATCGAGAAGTTGCAGCATCACCTCTCCGTGCACGGCTCACCTGCACATATCCAGTCCGACCACGGCAGACAGTTCACCAGCCAAGCTTTCAAACACTTTGCAAAACAATGGGACTTTCAACATATTACCAGCAGCCCTCAGTTCCCACAGTCCAACGGACTTGCCGAACGCGCTGTTCGGAGTGCAAAACAACTCATGAAGTGGTCATACCTTGCCAAATCAGATGTGTACCTGGACTTGCTCAACCTAAGGGACATTGCACAGGATCCCATACTGGGTTCTCCAGCCCAATGACTGATGTCTCGACAAACCCGTGCTCCCCTGCCTGTTTCCCAGCAGCTTTTGCAGCCACTTGTTCGTTCCCCACCTGCAGTTCAGAAACAACTACAATTCAAACGTTACACGCAGAAACTATTCTTCGACAAGTCCAGCAAGCCACTCAAACCGCTTGCATGTGGGCAAGTTGTCCGATTCCAGACCAACAAGGGCTATGCATGTCTGGGATGTCACGGGCCAGATGGGTTTGCAGGCCACCCCTATGGTTTTTTTAGATATGGTGATTTTGTGTAACTTTGCAAAAGTATTATTAACATTCCACCTATATTGCTTAACCACCAATGTTTCTTTTGTTTCTACATGGAAAGATGTGGATTGTCTATTTCATACTAGCCAATTATAGTGCTTGTTAGTAGAAAGCAGTTGAGATGGAATAAAATGGATCAGCCATGATCATATGGTGGAGCAGACTCGATGGGCCAAGTGGCCTAATCCTGCTTCTAGGTCTGATGGTCTTATTTTGCACAATTATTTCTCAGACAATAGATAAAGAAGGGCCTGCGTCTCCCAGCCCAGAATGAGATTATGGAAGGTGCCTGTCTGGTTATTAGCCATTTAGCACCTCACACATGGTTTTAATCATATTTGTTCTATTAACCAATACCTGTGTGCGAGTGTGCGTGTGATTCTCGAGTACTATCCTTCACTTTACTGTAAAAACAAAAATTTCAGATATCTACGTTTTCTTTAGGCTCAGAAGCTTTTAGAATGTTGACACAACTAACCTGATTCCACAAGAGACTGAAGATGCTGGCATAAAAAAATGTGCTGGAGCAACTGAGCAGGTCAGACAGCTCCTGGGTGGCAAATAGACATATGAACTACCCAATGTTTCAAACATGGTCTTGTCACTTGAGATGTGCTCCTGTTGTAGATAAATCATTTTAGGGAAACATTTACCAAACTATTGTGGTAAGGTATGCCTTATTACTATTGAAACTGTATTTTGCCTATTCTGCCTTTGTACTTAAAAAGGTATAAAAACTCGATGCATTTAGAGTTTCAAGATATTCTACCACTATCTTCCCTGCATGACTTCAATGCATGAAACAACCTGTTTTATCCACAACTTTAGACTCCAAGTAGCTCTTTCAATCACAACAAAATATATGGCAAGAATCCATTATTTAAAAGGAATCTTTAATCTAGTTCACAGAAGCATGTGTTTATTTTCATTTCAATGCTTATTAATTAACATTTCAGTGCAATGTATTTTTTGATTTATTAATTTACAATTCTTTATGTTTAAATATTTTTGAAATAGTATGTAAATCCATTGCCCAATTTTTATTTTGAAATAGCTGCAATGATATTTAGGTTGGAGAATTCAGGAGTTCAAGAGTTCAAGAGTTCAAGAGTTCAATAGTTCAAAAGTATTTAACTGTCAAATGCACCAGGACTGGAACAATGAAATTCTTACTCGCTGCAGCTTTACGGGCACATTAAATGCAACAACACAACAAACACAACAGGCTGCAGTGCTGGAGGATTTATCACACTTACAGACCACTTGGATCCTTGTGATAATAACAACACTGAGGCTGAGTTATCAATTTCTCATCCAAGGCCGCAAATGTTCAGTGTACCTTCGGAGATTTCATGGGACCAAAAATAAGCTCTTGGTCAGATCAGGCTCAATCTTGACCAATACATTTTCAATTCTCAAGGGGAATTACTTAAAGTGCTCTATTTTCAAAAGCAGAATATAACAGAATATAAGAGCTGTATCGCCTTTACGAAATGCAGCACCGTTTGTTGCAGATAAAGTTCTAAAATGCATCCTAAAATATGGTAAGTTCATTCCAGACTCACCACGGGATCTCAACATTATCAGTCATTCTGTGGTCTATGCTTAGGCTTGTACCTTGTACCTTGTACCTCTGCAGAGTCCACCAGGGAAGTTGGACAATTTTATACCGGACAATTTTTACATTTTTATCAAGCCAATTAATCAAACCAATTAACCTACAAACTTGTACGTCTTTGGAATGTGGGAGGAAACCGAAGATCTTGGAGAAAACCCACGCAGGTCACGGGGAGAACGTACAAACTCCGTACAGACAGCGGCCATAGTCGGGATCGAACCCGGGTCTCCGGCGCTGCATTTTGCTGTAAGGCAGCAACTCTACCACTGCGCCCCCATGACTGCCAATGTCTGAAAAGGCTAACCAACTGTCTGAAATGACACAATTCTGAGACTCCTGCTGCTCTCCTACTCTATGACCATGTTCTCACCAGAATATACCTTTCCTCAACATTTGCTTGTGCCACCATCTTGTGCCACATAGATACCAGCTCCAGTTCCAGGCCCAATCAGGATTTCAGGTACCTACACTCCATCCACCATTTCTCACAACATTTCTCCTTCTGTGTCCTGCATTTTACAATCTCTGCATGTGCCAGAACCTCTCTCTCACAGCTCTCAGCCTCACATCCCCAGACCAGCAATGGACCTCAGCTTTACTTTATTTTCTGCTGAATCCACACTTTCAATAAATGCACCCTCACTTACCTAACCGCCACCAAGCATCACAAGCTTGCCTGCCTTCAGATCAGACCCTCCACCGACTCCCCTCAGCCCAGCTGCGCTACTGACTGCCCACAGGCTGGAGGCTTCACCATCGGATTGCGCTGCGCATCCGACTGCAACAAGGCTGATATCCATCGCTGCCAGAAGACCCAGATGTGGAAGACCTCCTTGGCCACCACTCCTATCCATCGCTGCCAGAAGACCCAGATGTGGAAGACCTCCTTGGCCACCACTCCGAACTTCACCACCATGCTGGCTGAGATCACTGACTCACTGACGCCAATGCCACTGCCAGTCTACACAGCTTCTTCAGCCGCTCTCAGGCTGGGCCTACCGGTGGGGGGGGGGGGGGGGGGGGGGGGATAGGGGGGGTTAAGGGAGAAGAAAGGAAAAAAGGAGGAGGAGGAGCCCGAAGGCTGAGGGAGAGATAGGAAGGGGAGGAGACAACAAGGGCTAACAAAATTGGGAGAATTCAATGTTCATGCCCCCAGGATGCAGACTCCCCAAGCAGAATATGAGGTGCTATTCCTCCAATTTCCGGTGTTGCTCGCTCTGGCCATGGAGGAGACCCAGGACAGAGAGGTCGGATACGGAATGGGAGGGGGAGTTGAAGTGCTGAGCCACCTGGAGGTCATGTTGGTTAAGGCGGAACGAGCGGAGGTGTTCGTCGAAACGATCGCCAAGCCTCCGCTTGGTCTCACCGATGTAGATCAGCTGACATCTAGAGCAGTGGATGCAATAGATGAGGTTGGAGGAGATGCAGGTGAACCTCTGTCGCACCTGGAATGACTGCTTGGGTCCTTGAATGGAGTTGAGATAGGGAAGTAAAGCGACAAGTGTAGCATCTCTTGCGTTTGCAAGGGAAAGTGCCCGGGGAGGGGGTAGTACGGGAGGGAAGGGAAGAATTGACAAGGGAGTTATGGAGGGAGATGTCTTTGCGGAAGGCAGACATGGGGGGAGATGGGAAGATGTGGCGAGTGGTGGGGTCACGTTGGAGGTGGCGAAACTGACGGATAAAATACAATACTTGTTGTATGTGACGGCTGGTGGGGTGAAAGGTGAGGACTAGGGGGACTCTGCCCTTGCTGCAAGTGCGGGGATGGGGAGAAAGAGCAGTGTTTCGGGGTATGGAAGAGACCCTGGTGCGAGCCTCATCTATGGTGGAGGAGGGGAACCCCCGATCCCTGAAGAATGAGGACATTTCAGATGCCCTGGTGTGGAACGCCTCATCCTGGGAGCAGATGCGGCGTAGATGGAGGAATTGGGAGTAGGGGATGGAGTCCTTACAGGAAGCAGGGTGGGAAGAAGTGTAGTCCAGATAGCCATGGGAGTCAGTAGGTTTATAGTGAACGTCGGTCAGTCTTTTTGTGTACCTTCGATTGAACTCTCATAAGAGTAAGGCAGGTATGTGAATAGCGTAATGCACCTCCAATTTGGTCTTTAGACTGATACCTCTTCATACCCACATTACACATCTCAGACTTCCAAAGCAGAGCTGGCTTTTGATATCATGTTTGTGATTTTGTCATTCAATATTCACTGATCTTGAGGAAGTGCTACCAAGATATATGAACTTCATTCCTGAAAGCCTCTGGTCATTCACAGGGATGTTGGGTTCTGTGTTTGTGGTATTTAGTGCACGTTGGTGCCTATTTTGTGTTTTCTCTGTCCTAATTGTGAGGCCACAGGCTCTGGGAAATGTGGCCAAGTGTTCCTGCATTTCCGCTGAATTTGCTGAATGGATAGCAAATTGGCTCCAGAGGGTGATGGTGGAAGGTTGCTTCTCAGAATGGAGGCCTGTAACTAGTGGTGTGCCACAGGGTTCGGTGCTGGGCCCGTTACTGTTTGTCATCTACATCAATGATTTGGATGAGAACGTACAGGGCAAGATTAGCAAGTTTGCAGATAATAGAAAAGTTGGTGGTTTTGCAGATAGTGAAGAATGTTGTGGACGATTGCAGTAGGATCTGCATTGGTTTGCCAGGTGGGCAGAGGAATGGTTGATGGAATTTAATACAGAGAAGTGTGAGGTGTTGCATTTTGGGACGTCGAACAAGGGCAGGATCTACACAGTAAATGGTAGGCCTCTGGGTAGTGTTGTAGAGCAGAGGGATCTAGTACAAGTGTATGGCTCCTTGAAGGTGGAGATACAGGTAGATAAGGTGGTCAAAAAAGCTTTTGGCACTTTAGCCTTCATCAGTCAGAGTATTGAGTATAGAAGTTGGGAGGTCATGTTGCAGTTGTATAAGATGTTGGTGAGACCGCATTTAGATTATTATGTTCAGTTCTGGGCACCATGTTATAGCAAAGATATTGTCAAGCTTGAACGGGTTCAGAAAAGATTTACGAGGTTGCCAGGACTAGAGGGTGTGAGCTATAGGGAGAGGTTAAGTAGGCTGGGTCTCTATTCCATGGAGCATAGGAGGAGGATGGGAGATTTTATAGTGGTATATAAAATCATGAGAGGAATAGATCGGGTAGATGCACAGAATCTTTTACCCAGAGTAGTGGAATTGAGGACCAAAGGACATAGGTTCAAGGTGAAGGGGAAAAGATTTAATAGGAATCCGAGGGGTAACTTTTTCACACAGAGGGTGGTGGGTGTATGGAACACGCTGCCAGAAGAGGTAATTGTGGCTGGGACTATCCCATCGTTTAAGAAACAGTTGGACAGGTACTTGGATAGGACAGGTTTGGAGTGTTATGGACCAAGCACAGGTAAGTGGGACTAGGGTAGCTGGGACATTGTTAGCTGGTGTGGGCGAGTTGGGCCGAAGGGCCTGTTTCCACATTGTATCACTCTATGACTCTACAGTATATCAGCGTGAGCTTGTATTGAGTGCACCATCATGAGCAAAGAGAGGTCCCATAAGATGGTTTCTGATGTTTAAGAGGGAACTGCAGATGCTGGAGAATCGAAGGTTACACAAAAAAGCTGGAGAAACTCAGCGGGTGCAGCAGCATGGTTTCTGATACTTTGGTTTTGGCTGAGAGTTTCCTTTGATTACAACAGTACCATCAGTCCTGTATCTAAGGTTGATTCCACCTTCTTTATTAAGGTAGACATCAGATAGCATTGCAGTGAATATCGTACTGAACAATGTTTACAATGGGCTAAATATAATATCCATGGGAAGTTATCAAATTAAATTTGGTGCAACGTCACATGAAGAGATGCTGGCAGAGATTCAGAATAGCTTCATCCAAGAGCTTTAAGGGGTACCTGAAAGGAGGAAAAAGGGGTTGAGCCATAAACAAGTCTAGGGATATAATTACAGAATTTGGGGGCTTGGCAGTTAATGTCATGAATGATGAATGATGAAAACTTTGAATTTCAAGTGGATGGAATTGGAGGTCATTATCAGAGCTTGCCTAAGGTATTACTATATTATTGAAAGTGTCGACGTATGGATTCAATTGATAAAACTGACCTCATAGCTTCCTGCAAAATATCCCACCAATTATTTTCCATATGAAAGCACGTTGTTGTATGTTGGATAGATTTACTCAGTAATGGAAACAAAATATGGAACCCATGGATGAAGAATCTTAAAATAATGAGAAACACATTTTGGATGACAGATTCCAGCAAGGTTGGAAAAAGAAAGCCACTGTTGCCTGCAGGAAGTATCTTCAATAGTAGAATACTGAAGCGAATACCACTTTAATATTCTGCCTTCTCCTGCACTCACAGTCATGTCTGACATATCTCTCTGCCAAAAGTAAACAGCAAAGGTAAAAACTGATGTTCAAGTCTATTAATATTGCAGTTACTATAGAAACCTTTCTGTTCACATACAGTAGATCTCAAACAGAACTTAGCTTGTAGAAATAGCTTCATTTTATTTGTCACCCCCAGCCACAGAACTCATCCATGCACCCCACCTAGATCGTACAATAAAAGAGGATGAAGAACTTAAATTTATACAGTTGTTTATAAATTCTATTGCATGGGGTTCACCACAGGATTGAATGTTAGCAGGTCTCGAGAGCCCAGTTGTAATCCTCCTATGGGAGACTGCCTAATATTTAATTTCCATTATATAAGCATCCTAAATATCAGAAGAATTATACCTGCAGAGAGAACATATTTAATTTAATGAACCAATGTTGCACAAAGAATGTTAGAATGTTAGAAAGATTGTTGGAGGAGTGACCAGAAAACTGAGATGACCGCTCCACTGACTCTTGCATGTGGCACTGCTTTTACTTTATACCCATCTCTTTCTTACTTGGGAAAACAAAAATCACATGCCACAAAGAAAATTTCATATTTAATTCTGGAAGGTTTATTTCAGACAAGTCCAACAATTAACACATCTGGGATTAAGAGCAACACTTTTGGTTTATTTCCTAACAGAAAACATAATAAAGATTGATTATTATCAAGAAATGTTTTGTTTCCCCTAGTAGAATGTTGAAGATTAATTCAACTTGGTTTACAGCCAGCTAGGTTCTTATTCTTTTGGCAGGTTTCTATTGATGTCAACTGTAGCAAGTTATTTGTCCTCTTTTGTTACAGTTGCAAATACATTTTTAAAATAAAATTTTCTTCTGAGACCTTTTTTACATTAAAGAGTGCATATAACATCCAAAATATTAAAAAGGCATATCTGGTGAGACTTTTATAATATCATATGTTTTTATACTCTCTTATTAAGGATTCTATGGACTATTAAAATTGCCAGTCATACAATACGTAAAGACTTCCCCTGAAGAGCAGTGTGAAATCTAAAATATTTTCGGTTATTATTGATGTTGCAGCAAGCTGGTGATGATCTCACATGGATTTTAAGGACGTGATTTGGCCGGTGGTAAGAACTGAAAATGCGGAGATAATTTATGAAAGAAAAACTGCTGTAGATAAATTAGAAAAAGGGTATTAGAGAGCATTGGGAGCATTATACAGTATGCTCCAGAGTGAATCAAGACCAGTCTAAGCCTTATGGTCTCAGATATTGGATTATGTATCTCCCATTATCATCTCCAATTGCTCAAAATACCATCAGACTCTCAATGCTTCCAAAACAATGCTCTCTTCCCATGTTCTATTCCAGTTTTATCATATCACAAAGATCTGGGTTTGATCCTGACCTTGGGTGTTGTCTGTGTGGAGATTGCACATTGGATGACACATTGTGACGGCATGGGTTTCCTCCAGGTGCTCTGGTTTTCTTCAACATCCCAAAGGCATGCAGATTTGTAGGTTAATTGGCCTCTGTGTATTGCCTCCAATGTGTAAGGAGTAGATACAAATGTGGGATAACATAGAACAAATATGAACGACTGGTCTAAGCATTCTCTCTGAACCCATGGAACTATTTTGCATAATCTAATACGAAGGTTGTTTTAACATTTTCACCTCATTGTAAGTGATATGGCAGGAGGATTTCTAGCATAGAATGAGAACTCTCACTGTATTGACGGAAGCAAATCAAAGTTTCATGTCTTCTAAGAATGACAAATCCTAAATCTTCAGCACAGACATAAACTGAGTTTTCTGATTTATTCCAGCATGGATAAGGAGAGAGATTTTAAAGATTCTTGTGATAAAATAAAGATTGATTTATTATAGAGACAATATTACTTAATGGATTTAAATATACCTGTAGTTTCACACTGCCATAAACAAAGGACATGATTAATATCAAGTGTAAAATAGGAGAAAAATGCTGTCAAATGAAATTTTTGTCATTTCCAATTTTCTACAGTCAGCTATTGTTAATCTCCCCTTTGTTACATGGCTGGCTAATGGTAATTTTCAGATTATTCATAATTAATTAGTAGCATATAACATCTCAGCTAAAGAGCATTAATAGAGTTAAAATGTATATTATCATTCTCATGAAGGAATGACAAGAATTAAATATTACCATGGAAAATGCAGTATATTAAGAATAATTCAAAGCTGTAATCAGCAGACTTTACTCGCTAAACTTTGTGGTCAAAATTGTGATGATGATGCTTTGCGAGTAGATTGCATAACATTCTGTTTTTTGGGAAAATGGGGATAAAAGCAAGTTTTCTCCCAGCCTACCTAATATACAGTTCTTGCAACTGTGTATTTTGTGTTAGCTGATTTCCTCTGCATATACTCTTCCCAAACCCCCATCTATGTTAAACATGTAACTTCTGGGTTTCTGAGCTAATTTCCCCACATATCCTGCCAAGCTGGATACATCTGGGAAACACAGCAGTAAAGATGTGCTGCCATCAAATTCCATTTATTTCTTATCTACAAATGCTTCAACAACCATATATTCTAAATTGTTCTTTTGTTCTGTTCCCATTTCTTGCTTACTAAGAAGATTTAGGTCTGTCAACCTGACATTGGATTTCAACCTTACTTACAACCTTACACTCTCCCTACCTCTACTCCGGATCTCTGCAACTCATTCCTCCACTTTTTCGCTGATAAAATCAGCACCATCTATCAATCTTTATCCCCTGAATGTTCATTGATTTCAGCTTGTTCATTGACTTCAGCTCTGCCTTTAACACTGTCATCCCCGCCAGCTTCATCACCAAACTCAGCGGACTTGGCATCTCTACCTCCCTCTGCAATTGGACCCTGGATTTCCTCACCAACAGACCGCAGTCTGTGAGGGTCAACAACCTCACCTCCTCCACTATAACACTGATCACCGGCGTGCCTCAGGGCTGTGTGCTCAGCCCTCTCCTCTACTACCTCTTCACCCATGACTGCATCCCTAAGAATGGCTCTAACGCCATCATTAAGTTTGCCAATGACACCACGGTGGTAGGACTGATCAGTGACAACGACGAGTCAGCCTACAGGGATGAGGTCCAGCATCTGACAACCTGGTGTGCCAACAATAACCTCGTCCTCAACTCCAAGAAGACGAAGGAAATTATTGTTGACTTCAGGAAGATCAGAGGGGCAGACATACCCCCATCCATATAAACGGGACTGAGGTGCAGCGCCTTTACTTCCTAGGAGGCTCAAGAAATCTCACCTGCCCCCCCAGATCCTGACCAACTTTTACCGCTGTACCATCGATAGCATCCTGACCACCTGCTTCATGGTATGGTATGGTACAGCAGTTGCACCATATTGGACAGGAAGGCACTACAACGGGTGGTGAAAACCGAGCAGTACATCACCGGTGCCCCGCTCCCTGCCATGGATGCCCTCCACCGAAAACGTTGTCTGAGACGGGCCGGGAAGATCATTAAAGACCCCTCCCACCCCAACCATGGACTGTTTGCCCTCCTCCCATCAAGGAGCCTCAGGTCTCATCTCAGTAGGATGAGGAACAGCTTCTACAATAATACCATCACATTGCTGAACTCGGTGTCCCACCGATAGACTTCTCCAGTCTCTCCGTCCACATTGTTCGATTATTGTTTGATTATTCTGTATTTTTATTTTTATTTCTCTATTGCACTATACTACGGACTGACACTAAACTGCATTTCGTTGTACCCATACTCGTATTTGTGCAATGACATTAAAGTTGAATTGAATTGAATTGAATTGAACTGTACCCGACTCCCCAGCACCTACTCCACTACCTACCAAGGCCCCTCCTCTCAACATCTCCACTGACCTCCTTACCCCTCCTCCACACTACTTCCTCTCCCAGTTTGACCTGGTCACCCCTATTGAAATCTCCAAACTCATCAGCTCTTCCAAACCCACTACCTGCTCCCTCAACCCTCTCCCCACTCCCCTGCTGAAGTCCTGCCTCCCCGTTATCTGCCCCTACCTCACTAATCTCTTCCACTCCTCATTGTCCCAAGGAATTGTCCCCTCCGCTTTCAAAACTGCTGCTGTTACACCTGGTCTTGATCCCTCCTCTCTCATTAACTTCCACCCAATCTCAAACCTCCCCTTTCTTTCAAAAACCCTGGAGCGTATCGTTGCGTCGCAACTTCATTCCCACCTCTTTGCGTATAACGTACTTGAACCCCTCCAATCTGGCTTTCGCCCCCTCCATAGCACAGAAACTGCTTTCCTCAAAGTCCTCAATGACCTCCTCACCTCTGCTGACATCGGTTCCCTCAACATCCTCATCCTCCTCGACCTGAGCGCAGCCTTCGATACAGTGAACCATAACATCCTGCTCACCAGACTCAAAGACCTCGGTATTGAAGGCTCTGCACTCAGCTGGCTCCGTTCCTACCTTTCCAACAGATCCCACTTCATCTCTCTCCACAACCACACCTCTGCTACAGCCGCAGTCACTCAAGGCGTTCCCCAAGGCTCCGTACTCGGCCCCATCCTCTTCATCATCTACATCCTCCCCCTTGGTCAGATACTCCGCCACTTCAACCTGGACTTCCACTGTTACGCTGATGACACCCAGATCTACCTCGGCACCAAATCCCCCCACAACCTCCCCCTCTCCCATATCAACTCCTGTGTGTCAGCTATAAAAACCTGGATGTAATATAATTTCCTCGAACTCAACAGCGATAAGACAGAATTCCTCCTCATAGGTTCCAAAGCCACACTCAGCAAAATCAATAATCCCACTCTCACCATCGACGGTACCACTGTCTCCCCATCTCCCCAGGCCCGCAACCTTGGCGTGATCTTTGATTCCACCCTCTCTCTTGAGCCTCACATCCGCCATGTCATTAAAACCTCCTTCTTTCATCTCCGCAACATTGTCAAACAGACCTTCTCTCACACCTCCCGCTGCTGAAAGACTCATCCATGCCTTCATCTCCTCCTGACTGGACTACTGCAACTCATTTCTCCTTGGCATCAGCTCCACCTACATCAACCGACTCCAACTGGTCCAGAACGCAGCCGCCCGACTCATCACCCACACCAAATCCTGGCATCACATCACTCCAGTCCTCAAAACAACTTCACTGGCTTCCCATCTCCCACCGGATCAACTACAAAATCCTGATCCTCACCTACAAAGCCCTCCACCATCTGGCCCCCCCATATCTCACTGACCTCCTCTCCCCCTACCAAACCACATGGTCCCTCAGATCCACATCAGCCGGTCTCCTCTCCATCCACAAGTCTAACCTCCGCAGTTTTGGGGACAGAGCCTTCTCCAGGGCAGCTCCCAGGCTCTGGAACTCCCTCCCCCAACTGATCCGCAATTCTGTGTCCCTCACCATCTTCCAGTCCCGTCTCAAGACCCATCTCTTCACCTCTGCCTATCCTTAGCCCCACGTCCCCCTCCCTTTTCATCTGTGCATTAATTGCCTGATTGTGTTTTGTATTGAATTATGTCTTTACTTTGTGTACTAGTCATATCTCTACTATTTATTTCATTCCCCTTACATGTTTTTCACAAGACACAGAACACAAGACACTCTACCTGCTAAATTGTAAGGTGTCCTTGAGACTCTTGAAAGGCGCCCATAAATAAAAGGTATTATTATTATTATTATTACTTAGGGTATTTGTACTTAACCTTACATCTACATAGCTGTTTAATATTTGTGACAAAGGTTCACACGCACCTTCCAAACTCAACTAAACAACTACTGCATTCCATGCTCTTGATGTGGACTCCTTGGCATTAGCAAGATTAAACGTAAACTAGGCATCCATTGGCTGAACACGTGTTGGGTCCACCAAAACCCATTGGATCTCCTGATTGCCAACCATTTTAACTCTCCTTCCAACTCCCATTCCATCCTCGACCTCCTGCATTGCCAGAGTGATGCCATACACAAACTAGAGGAGCTGCACCTCATATTCTACATGGGTAGCTTACCATCCAACAGTTTGAACATTGAATTCTCCACACCCTAAGTAACACCCTTCATACCCTCACCCCTTCCTCTGCTCTCCACCCCAGTGCACACCCATTTCCTCCACTATCCTACCCATCCATCCCCACCCACTCCTTGTCCCCTTCCATCTATATCCCGTCCTTGGCTTTATATTTCACTTATCTTCTTTCCGTATCTGACACCCTTTTGTCTCCTTTTCACATCTAGCCTCTGTCATTTACTCTACCATTCTGTAAATTGAATCACTCCTCACGTGAATCCATCTATCTCTTGGCAGGCATTGTTGTGCGCCCACCTCCCTTCTCCAGATTTCTCCCTCCTACTCCGAATCATTCTGATGAAAGGTCCCAACCCAAAACATTGCCTATGCATTCCATCCATAGATACTGCCAGACCCGTTGGGTTACTCCAGCACTTTGTGTTTTGCTTGGAGTTAACTTTATACTCTCTTGTTTGTTAACTCCAATTTTCCTAATGCCAAGCACTGGAATGCCTTTGGCAGTGAAGTGCTGAAAGCAATTTGCAAGCAGAGGCATTCTTTGACAACTACAAGAATTATGCCTTTTCTGGAGGTGCCGCCGTAGCTGCCATATATCAAATTTCCATCATCTTGGCTCCAACTTCATGTTTTATGTATTAAAAGTCTAAATCTCTTTGCATAATTCAAGGCTGCGAGGGCTTTTGCTAAAATTCTTGTTGAAGTTGTTCCTCAGTCAATATTTTTAGGATGGAATGACGTGCGTCACACGAGTGGTGTCTGCTGGCATGATACAATACAATACCGTTTATTGTCATTTGAACCTCAAATGAAGTTCAAACGAAATTTGGTTTCTGCAGTCATAAAACAAGAAAAGAACCAAGACACACGCCAACACAATTTACACAAACATCCATCACAGCGAATCTCCTCCTCGCTGTGGTGGAAGGCAAAGTCTTGTCTCTCCCCTGCTCTCCATTCTTCTCCCGATGTCAAAGTCAAAGTCAACGTCCCCGGTGGGCGGTGGCAAGTCCTGTGGCCATTTAAGGCCACGCCATGCAATGTAAGGCCCCGCTCCAGGACACTTTCAACCCCGCAATTCAGGCGGTAGAAGTTGCCGTTGCGGGAGCTCCGAAAAGCGGTCTCCCACCAGGGACCCGCGAGCTTACGATGTCACCGTCCACCGGACCTGTGGCTGGAGCCTCCGAGCTCCTGAGTCGGGCCGCAGCGGCGCGCCACCACAGCTCTCCACGCTCCGAAGCCAGCCAGCTTCACGATGATAGGTCCACAGCTTCGCCAGCTCCGCGACTGGAGCCCCCAGGTCATTCCGGTTGGAGGCCGCTCCCCGGTGGTAGGCCCCAACGACAACGGAGACCCGACAGGGAAATGGTCGGGTCCCCGTACAGGGAAGAGATTTAAAAGTTCTCCCCCCCCACACACATACACAGTTAAAAACCCACTACAAACTATACCCTCAATGGGACAAAAAAAAAATTAAAAAGACACACGGACTGCAGAGGCTGCTGCAACGTTGGTCGCACCACCGCGGAACAAGTGCCAATATTTCAACAATCAAAAGTGAATTGAGTAGGCATATGTTGATTTCAATCATTATAGTTTGGAAGTTGCTTTTGTAATCAATGATATTTGACGGCATTATTCTGTGAAAACGACAGCAGCAAACATAGTTGAATATGGAAATATAGAAACTTAAGTCATTTACATCCTGCTCCTTCATTGGGTTTGTCATTGCAGGCAATATGCCACTGAATCAAGAATTTTGATGAACCTCAATTTTATGAATTATTATTATTACAAAGCTATTGAAGATATTGTGCCATATTGAATGTGGTGTAACTGAGTTTTGAATGATACACTGATCCATAGTTACTTCTGATTAATCTCTCTAGCACTGAAAAAGTAATTTTATGACTGTCAAGTCCAATTCACTTGAAATAATTGCTGTAAAATTCCACAGATATTAAAATAATTGTTTCATTTCTGTTTTTAAGATGATTTATGATTTTTCTGCTTCTACCAAAATCTGCACATACTGTAGGTCCCAATCTTTTTTCTCAGTCTTCTTTAATGCTTAAAAAGTAGTGAGAAGTGAACCTTTTAATTACAAGCTTTCAGCCTGATAGGATGCATTGTCAGCATGATAATATCTCTTGTCACTAATTGCCACAAACTACCAACAGAAGGATGGTAACTCACAATGGAATAAAGGAAATTCATGCCATAGATTCTGTCGACTCTTTAGAAGCTGATTGTTAACTCTGAGGAACTGTTCAAAATGGTTAATAGTGGTGATGGTGGTGGTGCTAGTGGTGGAATTGGCTGGCAAGCAAACACACTGAACAATTTCTCTTTCCAATAACTTGAAAGGAAAGGAAGTCAATGTAGAGTGTTCTATTGGCTTTTAATATATGCACCAAAATAAATTATTAGCAATCACGATCAGGCCCTGCCATTCATCAAAATTATGACTAATTGTCTAACTGAGCTCTAAATGACCTACTCTTTTTCTGAGATTATGATTTCTGGTTTAGGACTCCTCGAACATGAGAAATATCCAATGGCAACTATTTTCAGAATAAGGTACATTGTAATGAGGTAATCTCTCATTCTTCTTAGCTCTAGATAATACAAACCTTGTCCACTCAATCTTTTCCCAGATAGCACTTCCACCATCCAAAAAAAAGCCAAACTGATAAATCTTCTACATGTGCATTCCTTCCACATTTACTTTTTAGATAAGAGCCTCTGTGATTGCAGTCACAGGTCTGATGCAACCTTAATCATTTGCTATTGCTTTGCCAACTGTCAATAAGTATTCAAATGTTGCCTTACAACCACTTAGAATTTAAATTATGTAGGAAAGAACTGCAGATGTTGGTTTAAATCGAAGATCGACACAGAATACTGGAGGATCTCAGCGGGACAGGCTGAATCTCTGGAGAGAAGGAATGGGTGACGTTGTCTGTGTTCAGTTATCAAAGTTGATCTTATTACCAGTTCTTCTTTATTTTGCATAATGGGTTCTATTTATAGACAGTACTTTCTTCTAATACAAATGAATAATAGGTTGATCAAAATACTCAATGAAAGGGGTTCATTAACTGTGTGGTACTCCATAATTAGGCCAACCTCACATCTTACCATGAACAAATCATGTAGAATTGGATAACGTTTTAATGCCATTGCTTTCCTACTGAATGTCTACTATACACTCATCTGCCACTATGTAACTATGTTTATTCCTGCTTTGAATAGATATCTATTTTGCAAATCAAACCAAGATTAGGAACTCATTGTAATGGAAGACAAACTCATTTCACAGAATCCTAATAACAGCAAGCAAAAATAACTTTTAGCTTATTGGTTTTAGACCTAAAAATAGAGAGATGGCAACAAATGTGCAGAACAGTTATAATCACACAGCAATTGTTTACAAAATACTTATGTATGTAGAGTTCATTTTAACATTGATATTTTACATTTCAATAAATTAAGATATGTGTGGTAACTGCAATACTTTGATTTTTGCCAACATATTATTTTATTGGGATCAATTTGAAATATTCTATTGCATTATCAACAGTAGAATAATGGCAGGTCTTTCTTGTGAAATATTCACTCTGATTGTCTCTTAAAAGACACTGGCTGACTTGCTGAATATTGTCAGCATTTTCTCTTTTCATTACTCATGCAAAACTTAATGATTTGCCTTTAGCCTAGAGCACAAAAAATCCCTTTGTTTTATTAAATTGTGCAATATTAAGAGTTATCTTAATGCCAAGTAACATCTACATTAACTTGTATCTGAGTCACTGCACATTACAATTAATTTGATCATTTAAACTGAACAAATTGTCAATTAACCAAACTCATTGCGTGGATAGGGAAGGGAATTGAAGCACATTCTACCACAATGCAGGTAAACACCAATCACCTTCTATTTTCCTCACAGTGCACTACAAATTATACTGCCTTTTAAAATTTATAAAATGGCAGCATTTTTTGGGGTTGTTTTCACCATATTCCAAACCTTCTTTCAATTTCAGGTTTTCCTGTATTGTTTAATAATATCCTCATTGACCTCGTATATCAGTAGACCATTTAAATAGTGAGGGGGAGGGATTGAAGTACAAAGATGGAGTTAAAGGGGAAGTGAGTACAGGAAAAGTTACAAAAGACTTCTGAATTAATGGGAAGGAAATGTCAAGAAGGCATAAGAGAGTAAGGTCAGGGCCATTTATGAGCGGCGTGAGAGGGGAGGTGAATACCGGTCAAAGTGTATATGAATGCACGAAGTATAAGAAATAAAGTGGACAAGCTTGAGGCTCAGTGTTAAATATTACGGTGGAAATGGTATCATCTCTAGTCAGAGTTCTGCTGAATTCTTTGGGTGGCATTCAAATATTGATCCTTTTCAGTTTACAGTTCATCACCTTTATTTCCGGAGAGATGGAGAGACCCCTGACCATAGGAGATCATATTTGCCGTGGTAGTGGTTAGCATTGTGCAGTGTTCAAGAGCCCGAAAGGTTCCTGGGAAGAAGCTGTTATTGAACATGAATGTCACAGTTTTCAGGCTCCTGTCCCTTAACCATATAACCATACAACAATTACAGCACGGAAACAGGCCATCTCGGCCCTACAAGTCCGTGCCGAACAAATTTTTTTTTTTTTCCCCTTAGTCCCACCTGCCTGCACTCATACCATAACCCTCCATTCCCTTCTCATCCATATGCCTATCCAATTTCTTTTTAAATGATAGCAATCAACCTGCCTCCACCACTTCCACTGGAAGCTCATTCCACACCGCTACCACTCTCTGAGTAAAGAAGTTCCCCCTCATATTACCCCTAAACTTCTGTCCCTTAATTCTGAAGTCATGTCCTCTTGTTTGAATCTTCCCTATTCTCAAAGGGAAAAGTTTGTCCACATCAACTCTGTCTCTCCCTCTCATCATTTTAAAGACCTCTATCAGGTCCCCCCTTAACCTTCTGCGCTCCAGAGAATAAAGACCTAACTTATTCAACCTATCTCTGTAACTTAGTTGTTGAAACCCAGGCAACATTCTAGTAAATCTCCTCTGTACTCTCTCTATTTTGTTGACATCCTTCCTATAATTGGGCGACCAAAATTGAACACCATACTCCAGATTTGGTCTCACCAATGCCTTGTACAATTTTAACATTACATCCCAGCTTCTATACTCAATGCTCTGATTTATAAAGGCTAGCATACCAAAAGCTTTCTTTACCACCCTATCTATATGAGATTCCACCTTCAAGGAACTATGCACGGTTATACCCAGATCCCTCTGTTCAACTGTATTCTTCAATTCCCTACCATTTACCATGTACGTCCTATTTTGATTTGTCCTGCCAAGGTGTAGCACCTCACATTTATCAGCATTAAACTCCATCTGCCATCTTTCAGCCCATTTTTCCAAATGGCCTAAATCACTCTGTAGACTTTGGAAATCCTCTTCATTATCCACAACACCCCCTATCTTGGTATCATCTGCATACTTACTAATCCAATTTACCACACCTTCATCCAGATCATTGATGTACATGACAAACAACAAAGGACCCTTCACAGATCCCTGAGGCACCCCACTAGTCACCTGCCTCCAACCCGATAAACAGCCATCCACCATTACCCTCTGGCTTCTCCCATTCAGCCACTGTTGAATCCATCTTGCTATTCCTGCATTTATACCCAACAGTTGAACCTTCTTAACCAACCTTCCATGAGGAACCTTGTCAAAGGCCTTACTAAAGTCCATATAGACAACATCCACTGCTTTACCCTCGTCAATTTCCCTAGTAACCTCTTCAAAAAATTCAAGAAGATTAGTCAAACATGACCTTCCAGGCACAAATCCATGTTGACTGTTCCTAATCAGACCCTGTTTATCTAGATGCTTATATATATTATCTCTAAGTATCTTTTTTCCATTAATTTGCCCACCACTGAAGTCAAACTAACAGGTCTATAATTGCTAGGTTTACTCTTAGAACCCTTTTTAAACAATGGAACAACATGCGCAGTACTGCCAATCCTCGGGGACTATTCCCGTTTCTAATGACATTTGAAATATTTCTGTCATAGCCCCGGCTATTTCTACACTAACTTCCCTCAATGTCCTAGGGAATATCCTGTCAGGACCTGGAGACTTATCCACTTTAATATTTTTCAAAAGTGTCAGTACTTCTTTTACTTTGAACCTCATAGTATCCATAGCTACTCTACTAGTTTCCCGTACCTCACATAATTCAATACCCTTCTCCTTGGTGAATACCGAAGAAAAAAAAAAGTTCAATATCTCCCCCATCTCTTTTGGCTCTGCAGATAGCTGTCCACTCTGTCTCTCCAATGGACCAATTTTATCCCTCGTTATCCTTTTGCTATTAATATAGCTGTAGAAACCCTTTGGATTTACTTTCACCTTACAAAGCAACCTCATATCTTCTTTTAGCTTTTCTAATTTCTTTCTTAAGATTCTTTTTACATTCCTTATACTCCTCAAGCACCTCATTTACTTCATGCTGCCTATAATTATTGTAGATCTCCCTCTTTTTTTCCGAACAAGATGTCCAATTTCCCTTGAAAACCAGGGCTCTTTCCAATTTTTACTGTTTCCTTTCAACCGAACTGGAACATAAAGATTCTGTACTCTTAAAATTTCCCCTTTAAATGTCCTCCATTTCTCTTCTACATCTTTCCCATAAAACAAAATGTCCCAGTTCACTCCTTTTAAATCATCTCGCATCTCATCAAAGTTAGCCTTTCTCCAATCAAAAATCTCAACCCTAGGTCCAGTTCTGACCCTCTCCATAATTATATTGAAACTAATGGTATTGTGATCACTGGACCCGAAGTGCTCACCAACGCATACCTCCGCCATCTGTCCCGTCTCATTTCCTAACAGGAGGTCCAGCACTGCCCCTCCTCTAGTAGGTACCTCTATGTATTGCTGCAAAAAACTATCCTGCACACATTTTACAAACTCCAACCCATCTAGCCCATTTACAGAATGTGTTTCCCAGTCCATGTGTGGAAAGTTGAAATCTTCCACAATCACTACCTTGTGCTTACTACTAATTTCTGCTATCTCCTTACATATTTGCTCTTCCAATTCTCGTTCCCCGTTTGGCGGTCTATAATACACCCCTATAATAGTTGCTACACCTTTCCCACTTCTCAATTCCACCCAAATAGCCTCCCTAGATGAGCCCTCCAATCTATCCTGCCAAAGCACTGCTGTAATATCTTCCCTGACTAGCAATGCAACACCTCCACCTCTTGCCCCTCCAATTCTATCACACCTGAAGCAGCGAAATCCTGGAATATTTAGTTTCCAATCACAGCCCTCCTGCAACCACGTTTCACTTCCCTTCTTCTCGATGGTAATATAATGATACCTGTAGGAGCCATTGTGCTTAAGTCAGTATATTATCAAGTCAAGTCAAGTCAAGTTTATTCGTCACATACACATACGAGATGTGCAGTGAAATGAAAAGTGGCAATGCTCGCGGACTTTGTGCAAAAAGACAAACAAACAAACAACCAAACAAACTATAAACACAATCATAAACACACACATATTCTTTTACATATTAAATATTGGAAGGAAAAACGTTCAGTAAAGTTAGTCCCTGGTGAGATAGGAGTTTACAGTCCGAATGGCCTCTGGGAAGAAACTCCTTCTCAACCTCTCCATTCTCACAGCATGGCAACGGAGGCGTTTGCCTGAACGTAGCAGCTGGAACAGTCCGTTGCATGGGTGGAAGGGGTCACCCATGATTTTATTGGCTCTGGAGTTGCATCTCATGATGTATAGTTCCTGCAGGGGGGTGAGTGAAGTTCCCATAGTGCGTTCGGCCGAACGCACTACTCTCTGCAGAGCCTTCTTGTCCTGGGCAGAGCAATTACCAAACCAGATAGTAATATTTCCGGACAAGATGCTTTCCACAGCCACTGCGTAGAAGCACTGGCGGATCCTCGGAGACACTCTGAATTTCCTCAATTGCCTGAGGTAGTTAAGGCGCTGCCTTGCCTTACTCACCAGTGCTGAGGCGTGTGATGTCCATGTCATATCCTCAGAGATGTGGACTCCCAGATATTTAAAATAGCCATGTCTAACATTTTTTATATTTTTGTTTTTATCTGTTTGTATTTTTGTAGGTGGGAACTACTAATGAATGGAAACTACTAATGAAAAAGATCGCTTATGATTTCTGGAGTATTACACGTGGATATTCAAAGCAGCTTTTTGGAAGTTGGCAAAATTTGCTTGCAGATGAGGGCTATCAAATGGCAAGGAAATTCCTTAAAGAATATTTTGGTAATGAACAGAAGATTGCAAATGCATACATGAAGAAGGCCTATGCTTGGACAGCTATCAAGACAGAACATGTGAAGGCATTGCATGAGTTCGCAAATGTTTCTTATTGTTTGTTGTAGTTCGATGAGAAATCTCAACCACCTGCAAGAAATGAATGTTGTTAGCAATATGAAAACTATCACTCTAAAACTGCCCTATAGGCTTAGAAAAAAGTGGAGAGATAAAGCAGGTCTGATACAGGAAGGTGAGGATCGAGAGGCCATGCTTCTCGATCCATGTGGGTTTAATCTAAATAATGAGGGGGAGGGATTGTCAAATTGGGAGTATAAAGATGGAGTAAAAGGGGAAGTGAGCACAGGAAAAGTTACAAAAGACTTCTGAACTAATGGGAAGGAAAGTTCAAGAAGGTATAAGAGAGTAAGGTCAGGGCCAATTATGAGCGGCGTGAGAGGGGAGGTGAAGACCGATCAAAGTGTTGTATATGAATGCGCGAATTATAAGAAATAAAGTGAACAAGCTTGAGGCTCAGTTAGAAATTGGCAAGTATGATGTTGTGGGAATTACAGAGACATTGGCTGCAAGAAGGCTGAGAACTGAATATTCAAAGGTATACTTCCTATCGAAAAGACAGACAGGAGGGCAGAGGGGGTGGGGTAGCTCTGTTGGTGAGGAATTAAATTCAGTCCCTTACAAGGGGCGACATTGAAACAGGAGATGTGGTGTCAGTATGGATAGAACTAAGTAATTGCAAAGGTAAAAATACCATAATGGGACTTATCTACAGGCTCCCAAACAGTAGCCTGGATATAGGGTGCAAGTTGAATCAAGAGTTAAAATTGGCATGCCATAAAGGTAATGCTACGGTTGTTATGGAAGATTTCCACACGCAGGTAAACTGGGAAAATCAGGTTGTTACTGGACCCCGAAAAAGAGATGGATTCTTAGAGCAGCTTGTACTGGAGCCTACCAGAGAGAAGACAATTCTGGATTTAGTGTTGCGTAATGAACCGGATTTGATAAGGGATCTTGAGGTTAAGGAGCCATTAGAAGGTAGTGACCATAATATGGTAAGTTTTAATCTACAATTTGAGAGGAAGAAGGGTAAATTGGAGGGGTCAGTGTTACAGTTGAACAAAGGGGACTATGGAGCCATGAGGTAGGAGCTGGCCAAAGTTGACTGGAAAGATACCTTGGCAGGGATGACAGTGGAACAACAATCGCAGGTATTTCTGGGAAAAATACAGAAGGTGCATGATCAGTTCATTCCAAAGAAGAAGAAAGATTCCAAAGGGAGTAAGTGGCGACCGTGGCTGACAAGGGACGTTAGGGTCAGTATAAAAATAAAAGAGAAGAAGTACAACATAGCAAAGATGTGCGGGAAGCAAGACAATTGGGTAATGTTTAAAGAGCAACAGAAGATAACCAAAATGGCAATACGGGGATAAAAGATGAAGTACGAAAGGTAAGCTAGCCAAGAATATAAAGGAGGATAGTAAAAGCTTCTTGAGGTATGTGAGGAGGAAAAAATAGTTAAGACCAAAGTTGGACCCTTGAAAACTGAAAAAGGTGAATTTATTATGGGGAACGAGGAAATGGCAGATGAGTTAAACAGGTAATTTGGATAATTTGGATCCGTCTTCACTGAAGAGGACACAAACAATCTTCCTGATGTACTAATGGCCTGAGGATCTGGGGTGATGGAGGAATTGAAGGAAATCCACATTAGGCAGGAAATGGTGTTGGGTAGACTGATGGGATTGATGGCTGATAAATCACCAGGGTCTGATGGTCTGCATCCCAGTGTACTTAAGGAACCGGCTCTAGAAATCGTGGAAGCATTGGTGACCATTTTCCAATGTTCTATAGATTCAGGATCAGTTCCTGTGAATTGGAGGGTAGCGAATGTTATCCCACTTTTTAAGAAAGATGGGAGAGAGAAAATAGGGAATTATGGATCAGTTAGCCTCGCCTCCATCATAAAAGATGAAATAGTGGCACATTTGGATAGCAGTAACAGGATTGGTCCGAGTCAACATGGATTTACGAAGGGAACATTATGCTTGACTAATCATCTGGAATTTTTTGAGGATGTAACGAGGAAAATAGACAAGGGAGAACCAGTGAATGTAGTGTACCTGGACTTTCAGAAAGCAATTGATAAGGTCCCACATAGGAGATTAGTGGGCAAAATGAGGGCACATGGTATTGGGGGTAGAGTGCTGACATGGATAGAAAATTGGTTGGCAGACAGGAAACAAAGAGTAGGGATTAACGGGTTCCTTTCAGAATGGCAGGCAGTACCTAGTGGGGTACCGCAAGGGTCGGTGTTGGGACCTCAGCTATTTACAATGTACATCAATGATTTAGATGAAGGGATTCAAAGTAACATTAGCAAATTTGCAGATGACACAAAACTGGGTGGCAGTGTGAACTGTGAGGAGGATGCTATGAGAATGCAGGGTGACTTGGACATGTTGCGTGAGTGGGCAGATGCATGGCAGATGCAGTTTAATGTGAATAAATGTGAGGTTATCCACCTTGGAGGCAAAAACAGAAAGGCAGGTTATTATCTAAATGGTGTCAAGTTGGGAAAAGGGGAAGTACATCGGGATCTGGGGGTCCTTGTTCATCAGTCAATGGAAGTAAGCATGCAGGTATAGCAGGCAGTGAAGAAAGCGAATGGCATGTTGGCCTTCATAACAAGAGGAGTTGAGTATAGGAGCAAAGAGGTCCTTCTGCAGATGTACAGGGCCCTAGTGAGACCACACCTGGAGTATTATGTGCAGTTTTGGTCCCCTAATTTGAGGAAGGACATTCTTGCTATTGAGGGAGTGCAGTGTAGGTTTACAAGGTTAATTCCCGGGAAGGGCTGGACTGTTATATGCTGAAAGAATGGAGCGGCTGGGCTTGTACACTCTGGAGTTAAAATGATGAGAGGGGATCTTATTGATTCTTATACGATTATTAATGGTTTGGACATTCTAGAGGCAGGAACTGTGTTCCCGATGTTGGGGGAGTCCAGAACCAGGGGCCACATTTTAAGAATAAGGGGTAAGCCATTTAGAATAGAGATAAGGAAACACTTTTTCACACAGAGAGTTGTGAGTCTGTGGAATTCTCTGCCTCAGAGGGCAGTGGAGGCCGATTCTCTGGATACTTTCATGAGAGAGCTGGATAGGGCTCTTAAAGATAGCGGAGTTAGGGGATATGGGGGGAAGGCAGGAATGGGGTACTGATTGAGGATGATCAGCCATGATCACAATGAATGACAGTGTTGGCTCGAGGGGCCGAATGGCCTACTCTTGCACCTATTGTCGATTGTTTATTTCTTCCTGTTCTGGTAAATGTCATGGAAAGGGAAGTACGGTTAATGTCAAATTTACACTATGGGGGTATTAAAGATCCTAAACCAGCAACTGTCAAAGATTCTACATTTACTAAAACAACAGGAAAATCAGGACCTAAGGAAAGCAGTTTTGGTAACGCTGTGATACCTGTAGAAACGAAAGGTGGAATGAAAGGAGATGCATCCACTATTAAACAAAAAGGGTTCTGTTTGTCATGTGATGAGGTTGGTCACACCATAAGGTGGTGTCGAAAATTCAAGAAGAAGGAATATAAATAAAAGATGGACTTCTTAAAGGCGAAGAGAATGTTTGAAGAAAGGACACATGGCTAGATACTGCAAGAGTCATATAACTTTTAATAAGTGCAGACAAAATCATCCTACTTGTTTGCCAGCTACTAGTGATGCTTTTACCTCACCTCAGATAAGTGCACATGTTGGGGCCGGGGTAGAAACCTGTATTTTTGCCATATTACCAGATTATGGGTAAGGAGCAGCAAAGCAAATACAGTGTTGCAAACATATGCATTTTTGGACCATGGAAGTTCGCCTACCTTTTGCACAGAAAGCTTGATGAGAGGGCTGGACATCACAAGAGAAAAGAGTAAGATTCTATTGCGTACCATGAATTAAGAGAAATCCTGCGATAGTCATCATATTACAGGTAAGGAAATATCTAGTCTGGATGAAGACAATGTTATTCAACTATCTGATGTGTTTACACATGAGACCATGCCTATTTCTCATCTAAATATACCCAGGCAAGAAGGCTTGAAACAATGGCCTTACTTGAAGGATGTCAAGATCACTAAAATAAATGCTGGTATCGACCTACTTATCGGAATAAATGCTTTGAAGGCATTGGAACCAAAAGAGTTTGTCAGCAGTCAATGGGATGGACCATTTGCTGCGAGAACGATACTCGGATGGGTTATCAAAGGCTGTTTGAGTAGGGACAACAGAAGCAGGAATGAGAATAACCACCCTGCTGCTGCTGTAAATCAAATATCTATTGTTAAATTAGAAGAGCTATTGATCAAGCAATGCAATTATGCCTTCAATGAAGTACCAGTAGGGAATCAGAAGAGATATCCAGAGAAGACTTAAAGTTCTTGGATGTTATGAACCATCCAGTAAATATGCTAGAAGGACATTATTGTCTAGACTTACCTTTCAAATAAGAAAGTGTTAGTCTGCCGAATAACCGTTGCATTGCAGAGCAATGCGCTCAGAATCTGAAACGCAAATTTGGAAAGATTACAAAATTTCATGATGAATATACATCTTTCTTAAAGGACATGATTGATAATGATTATGCCAAAATGATATCAACAGACCAGCTGAATCGAAGTGACGGAGAGCTTTGGCATATTCCACACCATGTGGTGTATCACTCAAAGAAAGGGAGCTTGAGGGAGGTCTTTGACTGTGCTGCTGTCTTCAAAGGAACATCACTTAACTGACAACTACTGCAAGGTCCAGGCCTTACCAACTCACTAATTGGAGTTCTTATTAAATTCAGCCAAGAACTGGTTGCTTTGATGGCTGATATTAAATCAATGTTTCATCGTCAAAGTATCAGAAAAGCATATTGACTATTTCCGATTCTTTTGGTGGCCTGATGGTGATGTACAACAAGATCTCGTTGAATATCAGATGAAGGTACATCTCTTTGGAGCGGTGTCATCACCAAGTTGTGCAAACTTTGCATTAAGGAAGACCACCGAGGACAATAATGGGCCTGTCCCACATGCGATATTTCAGGCGACTGCCAGCAATTGTCAAGTCGTAGCAAGTCATCGAAAAACCGGCGACTGGAACGGCAACTGGAACGGCGACTGTCAGAGTGGAACACACACACACATACACACATCGCTTCCTTCACCAGCTGGTTATGCAGGCGGGGGACAGGGCAAGCGGGGGCATCGCTGTCTGAGTGAAATTCACACGGTGCAAAACCAATGTGATACAGACACACACCACAATGAACAGGAAGGTTGGCACTGTAATTAAGATGGTGAAAATACAGTGTATGGGAAGGGTCATTTAATTCCTTTAAAAAGGTGGAGAAGGGGGGAGAATGGGGGAGAAGGGGGGAGAAGGGGAAGACGGGGTGGGAAGGAGGAGTAGAGACAACTTTTAAGAAGCCAGAGATACATGGCCATGAAGCTTGGCAGACATTAACATTACCGGTCGGTTATTCTTAGTTCTGAAAACTACTGTTTACGGTTTTTTTCCCAATGAGCCAATGAAATTCCCTGGTCAGCACCGGCTACAACATACGGCAACCTACGATCTACTGGCAACCCACTACCACTGCACCTACGGCACGGGAATTCTCGCTACTCTCCATGGCAGTTTCATTCTGGTCGCCATTGAAAAATTAGCGGCAATCAGAATGAAGCCCCATCTAGTTCCGAGAATGCGGGAACTAGTCACGACCATGAAGGCGACTCCCTGGCAACCACCCGCGAACATGTGGCGACCATGTGGCGACCGTATAGTCTCTGTAGTCGCCTAAAATGTTGCCTAAGTGGGACAGGCCCATAAAGCTCACTTTCCAGAAGAAGTGACAAACACAGTAAAGAACAACTTCTATGTGGATGATTGTATAAAATCCATGCCTACGGAACAAGATGCAATTCAAATGGTGAAACATCTGACCTCTTTGTATTAAAGGAGGGTTCATGCTAGCTAAGTGGATCCGCAAAAGCCGTGTTGTATTGGAGAGCATTCCATTAGATGACAGAGCCAAGGAGGCCAGGGTGTTGGATTTGGACAAAGACAATCTGCCAATGGAAAGGGCACTAGGATTACACTGGTGCATTGAAACAGATGTGTTCAAATTCAGAATCCCGATTCAAGAGCGACCTTGTATAAGAAGAGGTATCTTATCCATGATTGGTTCTGTTGACGACCCTTTGGGATTTCTTGCATCATTTACACTGTCTGCCAAGTTGATTTTGCAGGAATATTGTAAGCAAACGGTTGGATGGATAAGAGTATAATGCAAACCTTCTCTCAGTGATGGACAGAGTGGGTAGCGGATCACAACAAGCTCTCGGAATTTAAAGTGGACAGGTGCATGAAGCCTACAAACTGTAGTCGAATCAGATATGCACAGCTATTTCACTTTTCAGATACAAGTGAAAGTGGCTATGGTACTGTTTTGTCTCGAAGACTGGAAAACAATGACAATGAAGTACATGTTGCATTCTTCATGGGAAAAGCCAGAGTGGCAACATTGAAGCAAATGATGATTCCCAGAATGGAACATTCTGCTGCAGTCTTAGCTGTTAAAGTTGACATAATGCTGCAAAAGGAACTGCAGCTTCAGCTGTAGAAATCTATCTTTTGGACTGGTCGTACAGGTGCACAACCTTTTATCTGAAAGTCTTTAGACCAGACACTTTTCGTAATTCGAAGTTTTTCGGCTTTCGGATTGGAAGATTTTTATCGTAGATTTTAACGGCTGGCTCAGTGGTAGAGTGCTCGGCTCATATCCGCAAGGTTGTGAGTTTGCGCCTCGATCCCGGCACTTACTCGATCGCGAGTTTGAGTCTTCAATGTAGTTTTTTCTTGCAGAATAGGAGAGAATAGGGAGAGTTAGGCTGGGATCATTCTCTGCGAGATGATCTTAGTGCAGGAGACAAGTGTAGGAGAGGTGTACTGACTGTGTGGGCAGAACTTTGGAAGTGATTGCCCACCATTCTCAAAAGCCGCTGTGTCTCCCGGTCCCTCCAACTCCAGAGGAATCCGCTCCCCGATGGGCCGCTACGGCGACGTGGCAGTTCGCCCACAGCCCGAGCTGCGCCACCCCAAGAACAAGACGTACCTTGCACACCATCAGCTTCTGCCCCTATGGGGAGCGTGTTCCTCTGGAGTTGGAGCGGGGCTGGGCTGGAGTTGGTGATCTGGGATCTCCGTGCTTGCAGTGGGCCTGGGGGTCGGTGTCCCGATGAGGAGGCGCAGCTCGGGCTGTGGGCGAACTGCCACGTCGCCATAGCGGCCCATCGGGGAGCGGCTTCTGGTGGTCCTGACGTCTCTCAGCTCCTGTCCAGGAGGGTGGCCGGAGACGTCAGGACCAACAGGAACCCACTGCCCGATGCGCCCCTACAGCGGCAAGTGGCAGTTCGCCCACAGCCCGAGCTGCGCCCCCTCATCCGCAACCCGGGTTCCTCTGGAGTTGGAGCGGGGCTGGGCTAGAGTTGCTGCTGGCTGTGAGTCTCTGGGATCTCCGTGCTTGCAGTCGATGTCCCATTGGTCCTGACGTCTCCGGCCACCCCCCTGGACAGGAGCTGACAGGACGTCTCCGGTCACCCCCCTGTACAGGACGTCTCAGCTCCTGTACAAGGGGGTGGCCGGAGACATCACAGCCCGAGCTGTGCCCCCTCATCCGCAACCCCAAGAACAAGACGTACCTTGCACACCATCAGCTTATGTCCCTACGGGGAGCGTGTTCCTCTGGAGTTGGAATGGGGCTGGGATGCTGCTGGCTGTGGGTCTCTGGGATCTCCGTGCTTGCAGTGGGCCTGGGGGTCGGTGTCCCGTTGTTCCTGACGTCTCCGGTGACTGGCACTGACCTGCTGGCATCGCCGACCTGAAGACAGTGCAAAGCCCCCGCGCCGGTGCAATGGGCGGGGAGCTGGAGAGGGGAGGGAAGGGGTCACACACATGGCCAGGAAGCAGAGGGGTGTAGGTGGGGTGAAACTGAAGGGAGCGACAATCTGCTGCTGCCTGCCCGCTGAGTTAAAATGTTCCCACGCAAGACTCACGATAAACTGTATACACTGTATATCGTGAGTCTACCGTGGGAACTTTTTAACTCAACGGGCAGGCAGCAGCAGATTGTCAATTATTAACCCTCCCGCGCAATATACCCTCACCTTCTCTTTTATGAATGGGGATTTAGTTCCCCTTTCTTCGAGGAGCGACCGAGGTTCCGCTGTCACCTCTGTCACCTCGGTGAACGTCTTCAAGGACCTTTCTTCAAGGACCGAAAAAATGTCCGCTATTCGGAGCTTTTCGTTATTTGGATGTCCGGATATAAGGTTGTGCACCTGTACTACAGTGCTTAAATACTTCAACAATGAGAACAAGCGTTTTCTAACATTTGTAGCAAACAGAATCTCTTATGTAAGGAGATCAACTAATGTATCACAGTAGAAATATGTTAACACAAAGGACAATCCTGCAGATGAACCTTCTAGAGGACTAACAGCAGACCGCTTCTTCAGCAATAAGAGATGGATTAATGGACAGAGTTTCTCAGTAAGCCAGACTGAGAATGGCCAAAGCTTGAGCTGGGATTTAAGATCTCTGCTAATGATCCAAAAAACAAGCAAAACTTCACAGTGAATGTTATTGTTAATGATTTGTCAAACACAACAAATTATTTATTTGCCCATTTCCCATCATGGAATAAGTTCATGACTGTGGTGGCTTGGTTTCTTAAAGCCAAAACAAGTTTATTGTTGTTTGCTCAAAAAAGCAACGAGATTGCTGAAGACATCTTTGAAAAGGATCCTGGTAAACCAAAGGAAAGGTTGAAATGAAGATGCAGGTCTTTAAGACATCGTACCACGTACAGGGATTACATCTTGAGGATCTTCTCAGAGCAGAAAACTCAATTATCTCTTTCTGTCAAAGACAAAGATACAAAGAAGAGATACTGACATTAGTAGCTGGGGTACATGGTGTCAAAAGAGACAGTCATTTGTACAAGTTTGATCCGGTATTGGAAGAAGGACTTCTGAGAGTAGGTGGTCTGCGGAATAAACTAGCAATGCCCGAGGAGGCTAAGCATCCTATTATTCTCTCGAAGGACTTTCATATTTCAACATTATTGTTACGACATATCCATGAAAAGATCGGACATGGAGGAAGAAATTATATCTTGTCAAAGCTTCGTACAAATATTGGATTATCAATGCTAACTGCTACAAGAAAGATAATAAAAAATTGTGTTGAATGTAGACGACGGCGTGGAAAAGTTGGTGAACAGAAAATGGCGGACATGCCTCTAGAGAGGATTCAACCTGATAATCCTCCATTTACAGATGTAGGAGTAGATTATTTCAGTCCTATAGAGGTTAAGAGAGGACGAAGTATGACAAAAAGGTACGGTGCCATCTTCACTTGCATGGCGAGCAGAGCAGTGCATCTTGAAGTTGCATCTACACTCGACACAGACTTCTGTATTCATGTATTATGAAGATTTATCTGTCGACGAGGTCAAGTTTTATCATTAAAATCAGATAATGGTACGCATTTTGTTGGAGCGGAAAGAGAAATGAGAGAAGCACTTAAGAACAAAATCCAGAGTGCTATGCATCAGAATGAGATAAAATGGGATTTGAATCCTCTTGCAGGATCTCATCATGGCAGTGTTTGAGAATGGTTGATCCGCATGGTTCAAAATATGCTATGCTCTGCCTTTAAGTTGTGGATGATGAAGAATTGCAGATTTTATTTTGTGAAATTGAAGCAATATTAAATGATCGACCAATTACCAAGAGTTCTGATGATCCAAGTGACCTGGAAGCACTTACACCAAATCATATTATTTTGTTTAAAAACCAATCCAATGCTACCACCTGGGCTCTTTGTGAAGGAAGATTTATATATGAGACACAGATGGAGACAAGTACAATATATGGCAGATCTTTTTTGTAAAAGGTGAACACAAGAATATTTGGTTCTAATCCAAGAACGACAACGATGGTTTAAAGTATGCAGAAATTTTATTCCAGGTGATATCATTTTGGTGGTTGATTCTACTGCACAACAAGGTTCTTGGTTGATGGGAAAGATACTGGAAATCATGCTGGATGTTAAAGTTTTGGTGCATACAGTACGACTTCAGACTAAGAACAATGACTTGGTAAGACTGATAACCAAGATATGTCTGCTTCTAGAAGGCGAAGGCGAAGATGGAAGAATCGCGAAAGAAGTCTGAATGTTAAATATAATGCATGTTACTTTTGTTGTTTTTTAATATATGTTAAGCTTTTATAGCTCATTTTTTTTAATGTTTATTAGTAATTGCTTCGTTATATACATAGAACGGCGGTTTGTAGGAGCCATTAAGCTTAAGTCAGTATATTATAGCCATGTCTAACATTTTTAATATTTTAGTTTTTATCTGTTTTTGTAGGTGGGATTTGATACGTAGAAGAGACTAGAGGAGACTAGCACACTCATAGATTAGAAGTCAATTGGGTCTTGGAAGGATGGTGAGAGTACAGTTTTTTACCATTCATTCACACACACACGACATGATCACAACACACAAGTTAATGAGACAACATACTTTTATAAGAAGAAACTTCCATATTATTTACATCACATGAATGGAACAGCGATTAAGGTCGGAAATTGACAGATTATTTCTTTGTTATTTACTACTTCAATAAAAGACCAATTAATCAAGAAACAATGTTTGGAAGATTTGTTTTTACTATCTTAAGTGTGTCGTGAGTGCATAAAATATACCTCCTAACCATCCCCGAGGAGTAATGTCTATCGAAGTTGGACTTTGAGAATGTCGTAAAGACTGCCATTATAACACCATTGTCAGGCTGGTATGGGTCTTTGATGAAGCAGTGCCTCTTGTAAATCCCTTCAATGATGGGGAGATGAGTACCCTTGGTAGATTGGGCAATGTCTATTACTTTCTCCAGCCCTCTTCATTTCTGGGCGCTCAAACCAAACCAGGGCAAGTTACCAAACCAAGTTACCAAGCCAGGCTATTTATTTAGAAGTAAAGGCATTGATGAGTTTCCTTTGTTATTGAATCATTGTGCTTGGTCCAGGTCGGATCTTCAAGACATATGCATGCCCTGAACTTGAAGCTTTTGACTTTCTCCACCATTGTACTGTACCTGGATATGATGCGGAAGGCATCAGGATATGTGGTCTGGTGTTTGCTGAACACATCATGCAGCTTCTTCAGTGCTAGCCGAATGTCTGCCTAGAGTGAGATGTACAGTAGATCGCAGTCATGATAATGGAGGTGAATTCCCTTGGGAGTTGGAAGGGCCAACACTTCACTGCTAGATGTTCTAGGTGCAGGGAGCAAGGGTTGGATAAGACCACTACATCTGAGCACCACAAAGAGTTTAAGATGAAGCAGATGCCATCACCACTTTCTTTTCCAATGCCATGCGATAGACCAAGAAACCTTTGGGCTAGAAGGCTGAGTCTGGAGAGCAGGAAGTGTGCCATGTTTCTGTGAAATAAAGTACACGGCATTCTCTCATATCCTTTTGATAATGCAGCCTTCCCTTGTCCGTAATCTTATTTTCTTGGAACTGTACATTGATGCTAGAGAGGGTATCAAACACCCCAATTCTTCGAAGTTTATAACATTGTTATTTTTCCCCACTCGATACGTAGCCCCATTGAACACGTGTAATTCTACTTAAATTGTTTTCCCACTTGAAATTCTATTAAAGTGTAAAGTGTAATCAATGGAATTTGTGCTTGACCATGTCATATAATTGAGAATTCTTGCTTTGTAACACTTTTAAAAATGTATCAGAAACTGACACTGTTACTAGGCAGGAGAGACGGTGAAACATATTATATTGTGAAACATAATGTTAAATCCGTGAATAAATTCCAATTAGAATTGTTTGTTATAGGCAGGGTTTATCTGTATGAATTGATCTCTCAGCTCTGATGGTTTGGCAGTCGTGAGGAAAGATGTCAATAGATTGTCTACAAGGGGGCAGATTTTTATCTCAATAGGGTTAGGTTAGGTAAGGGGGTGGTACAGCGAGACCTGGGTGTTCTTGTACACCGGTCACAGAAAGTTGCCGTGCTTGTACAGCAGGCAGTGAAGAAAGCGAATGGAATGTTGGCCTTCATAACAAGAGGATTTCAGTATTGGAGTAAAGAGGTTCTTCTGCAGTTGTATAGGGCTCTGGTGAGACCACATCTGTTGTATTGTGTACAGTTTTGGTCCCCTAATTTGAGGAAGGACATCCTTGTGATTGAGGCAGTGCAGCGTAGGTTCACGAGATTGATCCCTGGGATGGCGGGACTGTCATATGCAGAAAGATTGAAAAGATTAGGCTTGTATTCACTGATGTTTAGAAGGATGAGGGGGATCTTATAGAAACATATACAATTATAAAAGGACTGGACAAGCTAGATGCAGGAAAAATGTTCCCAATGTTGGGCGAGTCCAGAACAAGGGGCCACACTTAGAATAAAGGGGAGGTCATTTAAGACTGAGGTGAGAAAAAACTTTTTCACCCAGAGAGTTGTGAATGTATGGAACTCCCTGCCACAGAGGGCAGTGGGGGTCAAATCACTGGATGGATTTAAGAGAGAGTTAGATAGAGCTCTAGGGGCTAGTGGAGTCAAGGGATATGGGGAGAAGGCAGGCACGGGTTATTGATAGGGGATGATCAGCCATGATCACAATGAATGGTGGTGCTGGCACGAAGGGCCGAATGGCCTCCTCCTGCACCTATTTTCTATGTTTCTATGTTTCTATGTCAATGATAGAGCCCTGGATTGTTATGGGTTTACATGCTTGTAGAATTAATTATTGGAGAGAAAGGGAATCCCCGTGTGTTGCATTAAGATTACCATAATCTCTCAATCACATACAAGAGGATTTTGGCAAATAATAAGGTATCCTGGGCTTTAGTCAATTACTACAAATCTCAGTCAGGATCACGGCCACCAGTAATGCCATTACTAGTCTGTTGTCAACATTACTGTGCATTGGGAGACATCCAGTTCTGCAGACCCTAAGTATTTTTATTCAGAATCTAAAAGAAATAGTGTACATAGATCATATTTATACTACAAAGGAACATTTTGCACATTTTACTTGGAGATCTGTTGGATTTTAAACTGTCTACTTTGGCTTGCATGTTGAGCATGGTATCAGACATAATGGGCAGATCTTCCATTGCCTGATAGTCACCGGCCACTTGTCAACGAGTCATAATGTTTGTTCTAAAGAAAAACAAACAGCTGGAGGATCGAGGTTCATTGCTATTCAAAACTGACCAAGCAGAATGAGGTTCTATTAAAATGAGTTTCCTCTCCCTTTTCTATTGTCCAACTCTCACTCCCATTGCACACACATTTCTTCCATCATCTTCCACTTCCCCAGTCACCCTGCTCCATTTTCCTGCTTCGTACACTCATCTCCCATCCCTGAACACCACATTTCCTTTCCTGCCCCCCTCATTCCTCTTCCTCATACACTTCCACCAATATTTCTCCTTCCAGATTTACATTTCACTCCTTTCCTTATCTGACACACTTTTGTCTCTTGTCTCAGTTATTCCACCCATCTGCCAACGCCTCCACCCCCAGCCGTATCCACCTGTCCCATACCAGACTTTGTCCCATCTTTATTTTCCAGCTTTCTCCTCTCCTATCACTCTGAAGAAGGGTCCTAGACCAACCCATTTGTCCGTTTCCTTCCACAGATGTTGCCTGACCCTCCAGGTGTTCCTCCAGCACTTTTGCCAGAGGTTCGAACATCTGCAGTTCCATGTGTCTCCATTCAGTTTAATATCTTATAATTCAGACTGCTGTAGGGACAGACAACAAGGAAGTAAAATAAATGCTAATTTAGATTGGAAAGCAAGAACAAACAGTAGAGATTACTGGAACTCAATGCATGTGAAACAGATCATGATCTGAAATTGTTGGACGATATTGTGTCCCAACAATTGTGAAGAAATCAATCTGGTCAAGCTGTTTGGTGCTTTTCAAACTTTTGTTGAGCTTCATCAGAACCTATGGAACAAAAATCACATCGATAAAGAAGCAGTGAATTAAAATGACAAGTAACCAGGTTCACTCTTGAAGAGTGAATGGAGGTATTCAGCAAAGTGAACACAAATTGCATTTAATTTCTCATGTAGAAGAGACTGCATTAAAGGTCATGATTGTAAGCTGAATCATTTCAGTCTTTCTGAGAGAGTGCCTCAATACACATTATCTCAGTTTGGTATCTGATATGAGAGCATGGAGTGAAAGGTTATGTAACAATTGGGCAACTGGGTGTGTTTTACGATTGCCTGGGCGAGGCTGAAATAAATCTATCACATGATCATCTGTATATTGTTGAATCACTCAAAGTATGTTTTGCAGCTTCATTAATCTTCTTATTGTCATTAACAGTGATTTCACTACTGCAGAATGGAGCACCTAGTTCTTAGAGTCATCGAGTCCTACAGCATGGAAACTGGCCCTTTGCCTCAACTTGCCCATGCTGACTATGATGCCCCATCTACACCAATCCCACTGACCCGCATTTGGCCCATATCCCTCTAAACTTTTCCTATCCAAGTACCTGTCCAAATGTCTTTTAATTGTTTTCTTGACTTTGGATAATTGAGTAAAAATGGTGACAACTCCTCACTTGACATCTCTTATCATCTTTATTGCATTTAAGGGCAGGGATTGTGAATTGGGAACATTCTACCAGCCCTAAGACTTGTCAAGAGACCGCCTAGAAGATATAACCCAGATTAATTTAAGATTAGATTCAGATTCAGATTCAATTTTAATTGTCATTGTCAGTGTACAGTACAGTACAGTACAGTACATTAACATGCTGACATGTTTTTGTCCCTGGACAAATTTGCTGGATGGACACAAAAGGAAACTGATAGAAACCAATTACTTCATTGAAAACACTTGCACCTTCCATCATGCCCTTTATCCAAACTCCTGTTTCACCTAATTCACTTGTTTTACACTATTGCACAACATCAATGTGTCACTTTTTTTTGCATGGTGTCAATAACATTAATACATATATGATAAATGGTAAAATGGTCATTTACAGAGTAAAATCTGTTGCTTTACTTTAGACAGTTTCAACTTCAGCTTTCAAACTTCCATTGCTTTGTGTTATTTCTGCCTTTTACGCAAATTATAATTTAAATTGCCTATGGAACTGAAACATTCAACAGATCAGGCAGCAACTGTGGAAAGACAAGCAGAGCTAACATTTCTGATCTGAGACCCTTTGTCAGAAGAGAGGAAACAAACTGGTTTCAAGTTGCAAAGAAGGTGGGGAAGGATGGAACGAACAAAGATAATATTTCTGATAGGGTTAAATCAAATGGGTTAGTGTGGAGTTAGATGCAGATTATACATCTCCATCTGTTATGTGTTGCTAATAGTAGGTGCATAGAACATGCTGAGCAAGTGAAAGGAGAAATGAGCCAAAATTGCAGATGTCTATCTGGAGAAATTGCCAGTGCAAACAGAAAGAGAGTGGGTTATCTGAAGTTGAAGAATTCAATATTGAATCTGGAAGACTGCAACATGCTAAATTTCAGCTAGTCTGATAAAGTAACTCTCATCATAAATTGATTTGATATTGCCAAAATATTTCAAATAACATCTTGTGTTTAGATGTGCAACATTGAATCTCAACTGAAAATTTTAAATGTCATTATTTTATATCATTTTGAGATGGAATGAAGGTTGCACTTATTAAAGGTAGGTTTCTGGAATATGAATACCGAAACGCACCACAGGAGAAACTGAGGCTAAGGACCACAAAAACAATTTCCAGCAGCAGTCATGAACAGGGTCTTGCTCAATACTTTCGCACTCAATAATGAGTGTTCCGAAAACACAGTGTGAAGTATAATTTATCAGCCTAATTATCTCAGACTTACTGGCACCTCTGTCTTAAAAGTAATCGACCAAACCATTGCACAAAGACTGAATATGCTTAACCAACTGTATACTTCAATCAGTGACACAGCTCCTTGCATTATGTGCCAGACCATTTCCCACTGTGATTTTTGACTTTGGTCCAAAATGGCATCATGATGACAGTAATATTATTGATGTATAGAGGTAGTTTCTCCTGCAGCTGTTTTCTGAATTTGCCATGAATCCTTCTAGGTGGGGAAAGCCAACTAAAGCACACCGAAGAAGGCCACTCAGAAATTCTTACTGAAATCCAACCAAATACCATATATAAAAGAACATAAATGCAAATATTGCAAATTATGTAATATACAATGTTACACAAAATTACTTAAAATATGATATTACATTTTTCTAATTGCCACATTCTAACATGGCCTCTTTATTCTGTACATGATGCCATTTTAACACTCAACTATAATTCTGTATTGATCCCTGTGTTCAGTTTGCAGTTCCAATACAAATATTTTTTTGATACTGAACATTATTACACTATAACTCTACATAATTGTAGATAGAACTCACCACAGCAACCATTCTGGATGTGCTAAGAATTTTGCAAGCTGCCCTCACTCTCTGAACTCAGTTTAATTATAGTATAATTTAAAAATCACCCCATGACAATTTGTCACGACCTTGCCTGTCACCATCTCCATTTTATTTGCTTGAGGTAGGAATGTTTGATGTTTAACCACTCACATGCATTGATGAAGATAGGTCTGAGGCATCAGCTAAATTGTTATTTACACCATCACACATATTTTAGTGTTATCGTCAATAGCAGGGATCGAGAAGAAATGTCTGTGTTTATATAAACCAATACGACAACATTTCCTTTGCAGCTAACAAGCAGTTTGCAACATTCAACATTGATATTAAATTCCCCACAGTACTTTATCAAACGAACCTCTGTGGTTTAGTAAGGTTAATATTAAGTGGTTAAAGTATTCTTGCTAAAGTTATCTGTCTTTAGCTTTGAGCCTCAATCATGTGTCATTTAGTGAGCCAGAGACACCAAATGGCCTTCACAGTTCTCTCACCACTCTCAAGGATATGTATTCAATTAAGTTATGCTGAGCAATTGTTGGGTCAAACCTTGGGTGGGGAATGGATCGGATGAGCAGAAACTCGACATAAACCCGCTACAGGCAATGTTATTTATTTACTAGACTAAGTGGGACCTGTTGGGTCCCCCCCCCCCCCCCCCACGCATTCACTCCATCCCCCTGCAACCCCCCCATCCACTCTTAGCGGCTCTCCAGAGGTGCAGCCTTCCCGCTCATTGGGTTTGCATTGTGATGTAAAACACACAAGCATTACTGCGCAGGATTAGCTGATGGGCACGGCAAGTGGAAAAGGGATTTATTAAAGTTTAAAATATGAATGACTCTTAAAATATAACAATAATTTAAATGTTAAAGATGAGATTTATTCAGTCCATTCTTTCTTGTTTCGCCTCTTGTTGTGTTCTGCAGCTGGATAAGGAGGATGGCTTCAGGCGTGGCTGTCGAGGGCTGGTGGGGGGAAGGGTCTGAAGCCAGGGAAGGGACACATCCTCAGGCCGGGTCTGTCGGGGGCCAGTGGGGTAGGGAGGAATGTCCTGCAGCCGGGTGAGGGGGACAGCTTCAGGCGCGGCCTGTCGGGGGCCAGTGGGGAGAGGGAGGGAGTGCTGCGTGGCCTACTGCGGGCAACCACCCCCCCCCACCAACCCCTGCCTGAAGCCATTCCGTCCCCTGCTGCAGGATGATCCCCCCCCCACAAGGGTCCCGCCTGAAGCTGTCCACACCTTCAGGTGGGGGCCAGTGGGGAGCATCCTGCACCAGGGGAGGAGGACAGCTTCAAGAAGAGGCTGGCTGGGGCTAGAGGGAGCATCCTACAGCTGGGGAAGGGGGATGGCTTCAGGCGAGGGCTGTGGGGGGGGGGTACGTCCTGCAGCTGCGGAAGGTACGGCTTCAGGCGGGGGCCAGTGAGGGGGACAGCGTTCTGAAGCGGGGCGTTGGGGACAGCTTCAGGAGGGGGTTGTCGGGGGCCGGGGGGGGCAGATTCTCACAGTGGGGTAGGGGATGGCTTCAGGTGCGGACTGTGCGGGGGCCGGGGGAGCGTCCTACAATGGTAGGCTGCTCAGGCGGGAGCCGGTGGGGGGGGAGCGTCCTGCAGCCGGGGGAGGGGGGCGGTTTCAGGCTGGGGCACCCGTGGCCTATTGCTGTCGTGGCCTACTGCTTCCGCTGCCTTCCGCTGCCTTCCGCTGCCTACGGTTGGGGATGGGGATGGCTTCAGGCGGAGGCCAGAGTGAGTGTTCTGTATCTGGGATGGGGACCGCTTCAGGCGGGGAGCATCCTGCAGCCAGAGGAGGGGGATAGCTTCAGGCAGGGCCTGTTGGGGGCCAGTGGAGGGGGAAGATTGCTGCAGTGGCCTACTGCTGCCATGGCCTGCCTCTGCCGTGGCCTACTGCTGCCGTGGCCTACTGCAGCCGTGGCCTACTGCTGCCGTGGCCTACTGCTGCCAACCCCTGCCATGGCCCGCCGCAGCTCAGCCCTGCCTACCACTGCTGCTGCCGTGGCCTATTGCTGTCGTAGCCTACCGCTGTCATGGCCGTGGCCTGTCCCTGCCATGGCCTACCACAGCCGCTCTCCACCGGCTTCAGGCTGGGACTGGTGGGGAGCATCCTGCAGCTGGGGACGGGGACACTTTCAGGTGGGGGCTGGTGGGGATGGGGGAGTGTCTTGCAGCTGGGGACGGAACAGGTTCAGGTGGGGAATGGTGGGTGGGGGGGAGGAGCATACTGCAGCTGGGGACAGCTTCAGGCGGGGGGTGTCGACGGGGGCATCCTTTAGCTAGGGCGGGGGAGGGGATGGCTTCAGGCGGGAGCCGTTGGGGGAGTGTCCTGTAGCCAGGGATGGATTCAGGTAGGGGCCGGTGGGGAGAGATCTGCAGCTGGGGAAGGGGGACTGCTTCAGGTGCCGGTGGGGGATGTCTTTAGGTGGGGTCAGGTGGGAGGGGGGTGAAAGCATCCTACAGCAGGGGAAGGGGACGGCTCCAGATGGGGGCCAGAGGGAGCATTCTGTAGCTGTGGAATGTGGATAGCTTCAGGTGGGGAGCATCCTGTAGCCAGGGGAGGGGGTCGGCTTCAGGCGGGGCCTGTCTGGCGCCGGTAGAGGGGGGGGGGTGGCGCTGCTAAGGCCTACCGCTGCTGTGGTCTACCGCTGCCTACCCCTGCCATGGCCAGCCGCTGCCACTGCCTACTGCTGCCTAGCCGTTGCCACGGCCTATCGCTGTCATGGCTTACTGCTGCCGCTGCCATGGTCTATCGCTATCGTGACCTAACGCTGCCATGGCCGTGGCCTTTTGCTGCCGTAGCTTGCCACTGCCATTCTCCACTGGCTTCAAGCGGGGATCGGTGGGGAGCATTCTGCAGCTGGGGATGGGACAGCTTGAGGTGGGGGCAGGTAGTGGGGAAGCAACCTGCAGCTGAGGATGGCATCAGGCGGGGACTGTTGGGAGCATCTTGTAGCCGGGGGGGGGGGGGTTCTGGCTTCAGGCGGGGGCCGGCGGGTGTGTCCTGTTGCCAGGGACGGCTTCAGGTAGGGGGCCGGTGGGGGCCAGCAGGGGGCCAGCGGGGGGCGGGGGCGGGGGGGGCGTTCTGTAGCCAGGGGAGGGGGACGGCTTCAGGCGGGGTCGCTGGGAGGAGGTGAGGGATGTTTAGGCAGGGGAGGGGATGGCTGACGGGGGCCAGAGGAGCATGATGGGCTGTGGAATGTGGACAGCTTCAGGAGAGTATCCTGTAGAAATGGGAGGGGTGTGGCTTCAGGCAGGGGTGTCTGGGAGGAGGGGGTTTGTGGAGGGGGTGGGGGTGGGGGGGGGGGTGTGGGTGGAGGGAGGAAGTGGGCCTACCGCTGCTGGTGTGTGGAAGGGTGTGCCTACCCCTGCCAGGGGTGGGTTGGGGCGAGGGGGGCTGCCTAGGGAGGTTGCCACGGCCTATCGCTGTCATGGGGAGAGGGTGTGTTGGGCGGGTCTATCACTATGTGGCCTAACGCTGCCATGGTCGTGTGTTTGCTGCCGTAGCTTGGACTGCCATTGTGGGGGCTTCAAGGGGGATGGTGGGGCGCATTCTGCAGGGGGATGGGGCTTGAGGGGGGGCATGTAGTGGGGAAGCAACCTGCAGCTGAGGATGGCATCAGGCGGGGACTGTTGGGAGCATTTGTGTCCTGGGGAGGGGGGATGGCTTCAGGCGGGCCGGCGGGGGTGTGCCCTGTTGCAAGGGATGGCGGAGGAAAGAAAGGGGGTGTGGGGGAGAGGGGGGTATCATGGGGGGAGGGGGGGCAAAGAGCCAGTGAGGGGGACCGAGGGGAGAGGCTGGAGTTGATGGTGCGATGCGAACTCACAACGGGCGCTGTTTGCTGGACGTTTTCCTCCACCGATATCAGATTATCCGCTTTCCATTTGCTGACATCTCCTGGCCTGGGTTAGTGAAGACGCGATGGTGCAGGAAGGGGCGGACCGTCCCACGGAGTGACAGGACAAAAGACCGATCCATGCAGTGCTGACTTGCAGTAGAGCAGATCAATCTGGGCACGCGCGGTTTTTAAGGTTTTTAAATCTCGTTACCTTTTACATTAAACCACCGAACGGAACAAAGGAGAACGGTGAGCAAGCTGGCAAAAAATCATAGTACTATTGCGTAGTGTTTTTGCGCATTTAGAATTACTGCGCAAACCGAAAGATAGCAAGATCAGAGCTATAGTTATGTATAGATAGATTTCATATGCTTAGGGAGGAAAATACTGCAGCTCTATTGATTATATAAATAATGAATTGTTCGAAATCTAGCATAATTGCTAATCGTGTCATATATATGTTAAAACTGTGTGTGTGTGTGTGTCATTTTGCCTGTGAAACGTATCTCCTCGAAAACCAGATGCCGAAATGGGGAAACATTTACAAATTTCAGCAGAGATTTTCCTTGCGATTTTAGAAATCCACTCTTCTATAAATTTGGTACATAATTTTCTTAACTTTTTCATTAAAATTTTTGACCAATCTGACCTATTTTTAAAATCTGACCGCTGACCAGCAGGTGATGTTACAATAATGGTCAAACTTTTACATCTTCTGCTAGAAATTTTCTTTATGATTTCAAAAATCCACTCCTCTGTAAATTTGGTGAATAATTTCCTGAGATATTTACTAAAATTTATCACCAAACTGACATTTAAAATAATATATAACGGATGCCCAGCTTGCTGACCTCACAAATGCCATTACTCTTGTCCCCCGCCAATTTGGTACATTATTTTCTTAACCCCCCCATTAACCCCCCCCCCCAATCTGACCTATTTTTAAAATCTGCAGCGCTGACCGCAGGCAGCACAGATGTTACACAATAATGGTCAAACATTTACATCTTCCCCTAGAAATTTTCTTTTGATTTCAAAATTCCGACTGTTTCTGTAGATTTGGTGAATAATTGCCTGAGCTCGCTACTAAACCCGCTCGCTCACAGCCAACTGACTTTCTCATAGTCACACGCTTGCTCACAGGCCTGCTCACCAGCTGCTGAATCTCTCAATGCCTGATCGTTACTCATGGTGGCAGTGGCCGTGCCCACTTCCCTCCACCCCCTCCCTCTCTCTCATCCCTTCCCCCCCCCTCGCTCTCTCTCTCTCCCCCCCCCCCCCCCTCTCATCTCCCTCCCTCTCCCCCCCCCCTCTCCCCCCCCCCCTCTCCCCCCCCCCCCTCCTCCCCTCCTCCCTCCGTTCCCCCCCTCTCAGCCCCCCTCTCTCCCTCTCTCCCTCTCTCTCTCCTCTCATCTCTCTCTCCCCCTCTCTCCCTCCCGATCCTCCCTCTCCACCCCTCTCCTCCCTCACTTCCTCTCATGCAACCCTGGACCCCCCTCTCCCTCTGTCCCTTGCCATTCTCTCTCTGTCTCTGCCCCTCTCTCTCTGTCTCTCCCCCTTCTCTCTCTGCCCTCACTCTCAACCCCCCCCCTTTCTAGACGTGCCTGCAAGTTGGGGCTATGCATCAGTGGATAGGGCGGTCATGGGGTTAAAGGAGCAAATTCATAATATTAATATAATATCAAGTGGGATAGTTAGTGTGCGTGCAGGAGGTTGTTAGTGTGGGTGTGTGGGTGGTTAGTGTGTGTGATGCCGTATGTCACTAAAATTCAGTTATTTTCATACTTTCACTTCTACTACTTTTCTTTCTATCATAATCTCATTAGTTTTGCCCATTCCCTGTTGGAGTCCACCCTTAGGTGATCATTCTAAAGATCAATATCATAGTTTATGAGAGCTGAAATGTCTTAATTAATTCAGTTGGTCTGCATTGTTTTATAACGTTGTATGCTTAGCACAAGCGATTGAAGAGAAATGACAATCTTTCCTGCATATTTTTTCTATTCTGTATTTGCAATTAGTTTGGTCCCATAATCCACAATCTTTACCCCTTGCTGTATTTATTTCTCAATCCTTAATCTCATTATTCACGGAGACAGATATATTTTAAATTGCAATGTTTATTCGGGTTCCAGATGCTTTAGTTTCATCACTGTGCTGTTATCAGCTTGCACTTTCAGCAATATAGTGGGCAGTGTTATTTGAACTGAATAGTGCAGAGGCCAATTAAACAATCAGCAGATACATTAGAAGCCTGACAACAGCAACCCTGGCCTGTTGTCAACAATATCAATCAATCAATCAATCAACCTTTATTGTCATCTTGCAAGCAACAAGTACAGTGCAAAATGAAAAGACGTTTCCCAGTGAATAGCGGAGCCTCGCACATGAAATTTAAAACACTTCTCACATAATAACACTAAAAAAAACAATCTATTCCCTGTATTTGCAATAAATAGTTTTCAGGTCCCATCAAAACAAAAAAAACCCAATGTTGAAATTAGTAAACAATCCTTAAAAATCTCATTGATTCAGCGGCCAGACCAGTTATTAAATTGTAAATTGCAAGAATGTTTAAGTCGGGAGTGCAGAGTGACTTTAGCAGCCTCATCAGCTGTGCTAGTTATCTGTTTGCAGCCTTTCAGCAATATTTGATGCTTCGTTATCTTTGCCAGATGGCAAGAGATAGGTGTATGTGGAGGGGGTGCAGTTTGTCCTTGGCAATTCTCTGGGAGAATTCGATGTTCATGCCCCCGGGGTGCAGACTCCCCAAACGGAATAGAGAAATTCTCCCAATTTTGTTAGTCCTGGCTGTCTCCTCCCCTTCCTCAGCCCCCCTGCTCAGTTCCCATCCCTCATTTCTGAATTGAAAAAAATTTTTTATTTCTTGTCCGGCCAGTGTCATCAGTAAAACAATAATTCGGCCCGAAACGTTTCAATTTCCTTCACTAATTAGAATAAAAGTTTAAGATTTTTAAGAACCTTCGATTCTCCAGCATCTGCAGTAATCTTGCAAACATGTTAATTGGCCATGCCTGATTCTTAACTGATTAAATAGTATTGACATATTGAGCAGAGGCAGAAGCTGCGTTACTTAGCTAAATTTTAATCATCTGATTCTATCTTTGGGATTATCCATGGAAGCAAATGGGTGATAAAGAAATAGAATGCATGCATGTGTAATGAATATTCTGCCAAAATTAATTTATTCTTTTGCATTTGTAAAGATATTTATCAAAACCCAATTTCTTTTTTTATTACATAATTGATAGTAAACAATGTATAAGGGAAAAATTATGACTTCTTAAGATGTAATAGTCCAGAGTTTCCATTATATAAAAATCAATTTGTTTTTTTTAAAGTTGGCTACAGTTAGCAAAATCTGAAAAACTTAATAATCTTTCACAACCTTCATCTTCTCGCAGAAATTGCAAGTATGTTTAGAATGAGCCAAGCTATTCAGACTGATGTTTTATACTAAAACCGGTATAAAACTATATCACTAGTATCGGGAATTATGTTAATTCCTCTAGTTACTATGCATAGAAACGCTGCAAATGTTCAGAGAGCAATGGGTTATCTTATCTATGTGCTAGTTTCAGTTCATTAGACAGTATTGGTTGTGTTGGACAGGGTGCAAGTGATTGCACATCTTGTGAAATACTTCCCAAAGTTTGTAAGGTGTTTTGATCCAAATGAGTCTACTGAGCTCCAGCTATCATCATTTCCAAATTACAATTGACCAGACAGTGGTATGAATTTTCAGCCTTTTATTATTTGCCCCATTACACTTTGGCTGTGCCAGACAGTAATCCATGCGAACTAATCGAGGAATGAAAGATTTCCAACCTACGCTTAGTTCAAGGTTTCTGCAGCTAAGATCTGTTTTTCTACCTCTGGCACATTGTTTGAGAATTGAATTTTCTAAAGTGTGCTACTCTTCCTCCTAAAATGACACAAAATGCAGGAGTAACTCATTGGGTCAGAGAGCACCTCTGGAGAACAGGTTTTGGGTTGGGACCCTTCTTCAGACTGATAGAAGGGAGGGGGAAGAAAGGTGGGAGAGGTAGGACAAAGCATAGCAGATAATGGGTGGTCTCAGGCAAGCAGGGTTTTTGACTGGTTGATGGTTGGAACAAAGTCAGAGATTAAAGCAGAATTGTGAAGCCAGAGGAAGGAATATAGGAGGAGGGAGATAGGAGAAAAAATGGGTGGGATTCCAGGTTGGGCACAGGGGAGGGAAGGAGGGAGTGAGGGAGAAAGGTAGGGGTGAGAGTTAGGAGCGGTTAGTTAGAATTTACCTAAAATTGGATAATTCAATACTCATACCATTGGGTTTAAAGCTTACCAAGCGAAATATGAGATGCTCTTTCTCCAGTTTGCATGTGGCCTCACTTTGGCAATGGAGGAGACCCAAGACAGAAAGGTCAGTATGGAAATGGGAAGAGAAGTTAAAATGGTTAACAATTTGGATATGTAGTAGGCTTTGGCCGACTGAATGCAAGTGTTAGGCAAAATAATTCCCGAAGTTATGCTTGGGCTCGCCGATGTACTGGAAGCCACATCGGGAACACTGGATGCCGTAGGTGAGGTTAGAGCAGGTGCACGTAAACCTCTGTCTCTTCTGGGATGATGGCTGAGTTCCCTGGATGGAGGCAAGGATGTTTCTGCAGTAAATTTTAAAAAAAAAACAGTCCATGAAGACTTGGTAGGGCATAGTTCCTGCATGCTTGAGGGAATTTTCAGCTCTGTATTACCAAAATCCTGCAATTATTTCCACTTGGATCACTTCCCTGTTACTATTTGGGCCATTAGAAGCACCATTTTAATCAGTTACATTGTTCAGTATTTTAACAGAGATGTGATGCAACAAAATACTGTTGCTATATTGCCTACTTGTCCATAAGACTATCAGTAAAATGCTAAACAGAATTGCCTCTGAAATAATTCACAAAATGAAATTAAAATGCTTAGTTCATTTTCTGCTAGTTTTACACTGCTGTCACCAATTTATGTGCATGTGAGGAGCTACAGAAAATTTGCTGGCACAGATCTCCACTGGTTACTGAACAAATCTTCAGAGCAACAAAATATTAGATAATTCAATTTGGTGCTTAACAAAGTTTCACTCACTACAGTTAGAAAAAGGAACCCATTTAGTGATTATTGTTCAAACAGAGATCTATAAAGCAAATAACATTTAACAGTCTCTTTGATTGGTTGATAGGAAGGAGACTCTGAAATAATGATGGAATGGAAAGATACTTTTTTGAGTGACTACACTCTTCCATTTGGCAATGATGGCCGTTGTATGACACAAGGTTAATTCCCGGGATGGCTGGACTGTCATATGTTGAAAGAATGGAGCGACCGGGCTTGTCTACATTGGAATTTAGAAGGATGAGAGGGTATCTTATTGAAACATATAAGATTGTTATGGGATTGGACAGGCCAGGGGCAGTAAATGTGTTCCCGATGTTGGGGGATTCCAGAACCAGGGGCCACAGTTTAAGAATAAGGGGTAGGCCATTTAGAACGGAGATGCGGAAAAACTTTTTCACACAGAGAATTGCGAATCTGTGGAATTCTCTGTATCACAAGTCAGAGGAGGCCAATAGTCTGGATGGTTTCAAGAGAGAGTTAGATAGAGCTCTTAAAGATAGCGGAATCAAGGGATATGGGGAGAAGGCAGGAACGGTGTACTGATTGTGGATGATCAGCCATGATCACAGTGAATGGCAGTGCAGTCTCGATGGGTCGAATGGCCTACTCCTGTGTCTATTGTCTACTGTCTATAAAATGCTGGAGTAATTCAGTGGGACAGTGAACATCGCGGGATAGAATGCTGCTATCCCCGCTGAGTTGCTCCAACATTTTGAGTCTATCTTCGGTGTAAACCAGCATCTGCAGTTCCTTCTTACACAAATGGCCATTGTGTGAATGACTTGTAAGTGTCTACTTGTATGTTTCAGGTTGTCAAAACAAAACAAGCACAGTTTGCTTTTGAATCACAAGAACTTTGCAGAAAGGATTAGCTTCATCAATTAGTTTCTGTTTTTTTTAATCTCATCAGAAACAACAGCTGGTATGCCCATGATGGCAAGGTATTACAATACATTTTTCCATATACCTTTGGAATAATGAAGGGTTGTTTGGGATCCTAACTACTGCATTTACAGGAATTAACAGGAACATTCAGCTGTAATTGGTGCTAGTGAATGCAATGCTGTTTTTAAAAGAACAACACTGTAAATTTCACTGAGCAAAATTCAACCATCTTGTTCACTGTTTCACACATAATATCGAACAAAGAAAATCTCGACAATCATTACTGCAATGTCACCAACTTGCTAAAGGGCCTGTCCCACTTGGGCCATCATTTACGCAACAGGCCTGTAGTGACTGACGCGCAACAGTCGCGCAACGGTCGCGCGCGTCATCATGCATCTGCAAAGCCGTCTGGAGCGAGTGATGTCTCAAGTATGCAGATGATACAATGGTGATTGGCCTCATCAGCAACAACGATGAGTTGGCCTATAGGGAGGAGGTCCAGCTCCTAGCAGCATGGTGCGCTGACAACAACCTGGCCCTTAACTCCAGGAAGACCAAGGAGCTCATTGTAGACTTCAGGAAGTCGAAGGGCGGCACGCACACCCCCATCCACATTAACGGGATGGAGGTGGAATGTGTTTCCAGCTTCAGGTTCCTGGGGGTCAACATCTCCGATGACCTCCCTTGGACCCACAATACCTCAACTCTGGTCAAGAAGGCTCACCAGCGTCTCTTCTTCCTGAGGAGACTGAAGAAGGTCCATCTGTCTCCCCAGATTCTGTTGAACTTCTACCGCTGCATCATTGAAAGCATCCTTACCAACTGTATCACAGTATGGTATGGTAACTGCTCTGTCTCCGGCCGGAAAGCACTGCAGAGGGTGGTAAAAATTGCCCAATGCATCACCGGTTCCTCACTCCGCTCCATTGAGTCTGTCCAAAGCAAGCGTTGTCTGCGAAGGGCGCTCAGCATCGCCAAGGACTGCTCTCACCCCAACCATAGACTGTTTACCCTCCTACCATCCGGGAGGCGCTACAGGTCTCTCCGTTGCCGGACCAGCAGGTCCAGGAACAGCTTCTTCCCTGCAGCTGTCACACTACTCAACAATGTACCTCGGTGATTGCCAATCACCCCCCCCCCCCCCCCCCCCCCCGGACACTCCTCCCAAAAGGAAAATACTATGACTGTATGCATGTAAATAGATGTATTTATTGCTCATATTCTATGTCGCTCTTCCAGAGAAATGCTAACTGCATTTCATTGTCTCTGTACTGTACAATTAAAGTTGAATCTGAATCTGAATCTGAATCTAAAGATGGACACAAAATACAGGAGTAACTCAGCGGGACCGGCAGCATCTCTGGAGAGAAGGAATGGATGATATTTCAGGTCGAGACTCTCCTCAGGTCTGAAGAAGGGTCTCGCCCCGAAACGTCACCCATTGCTTCTCTCCAGAGATGCTGCCAGTCCCGCTGAGTTACTCCTGCATTTTGTGTCTATCTCCAATCGTCTTGGCACCGCTCTGGGAGTAGGTGGGGGCGGAAACGGATCCGCAACGGACGTGAGCCCCAGGCCGAGTTCGGCAGTCGTTTGCCTGCCATTGGTGCTGTTGGAGATGAGATGTTGCGCCACACCAGGGTCTTGGGCCTGTCCCACTTTAGCCGTCAGTTACGCGACAGGCCGGTGGCGCATTCGTTCAGGACAAATCCACACCCCTCCACGCCACTCCAAACCCATCCACACCACTCCATGTGCCCGTCCTGTGCTACCCACGCACTACCCACGTGCTACCCACACGCTACCCACACGCTACCCACACGCAGCAGGTCTCGTAAATGGCGCGCGAATGACAGCCAAGTGGGACAGGCGCTTAACTGTTGGAATTCCTGTTAAATGCAGCTGAACGTTATTCAATTGAAAAGAAAACAAATTCATTGGTATTTGCTTCAGTCTTTCACATCTGCATTTACCATTTTGAAATGTCAGTTTAATTTTGCCAATTAAACAGTATGGACCATTGTGATTAAAATCCTTTGATCTAGAAAGGTAATCTGTTCTGTATAGAATGGAGGTTGTTAGCTGTCACAGCAGAATCGGCATTGATTGTATTACACAGAATTGCAAAGAACCAATAATTCAATGAATGTAATAAAGTGCCAGAGAAGCTCATCAAAACATGCGCAGAAACAGGCTGGTTCCCTTCATTACATTTTCATCAACTCTTAATCAATCAATACTGTGGTACACATTTACTCAAAGTATCCCATTGATTAAATCTTGGCCATGTAACCCAGATCCCAGACCCAGATTTTACCACGTGATATGCACTAACCACACATTCTATTCGGGATACTTCTGTATAATTGCTTTTTGGGCTACAATGTAATTTAAGGGTATCGGTTGTTTGCTATTTTGGCTATCTGATATTACATTCTTTATCTGAATTGCAACCAAATATTAAATGGATTGGATAAATGTTTTTATAGAATGCTGCTCAAGTTATGTGATGTCCGAAGAAAAATTCCAAACCCACTTATGATTTATTTTCTGTTTTCCAAACTCTTATTGTAATAAATTATAGATACGAAACAGTCACTGAAATGGATTCCATCCACAATGGAGAAACTTAGCACAAATGAACCACATACAATTTACATCAGTGGATAAGCTGTTTGGAACGTTCAGTTTTAATAAAATGAAATGTAACCTATAATGAGTTTAAAAAACATCTAACTTTTTTATTTCTAAGAATGCTTAAAGCCCCTGTCCTACTTTCACGACCTAATTCGCGACCTCCGATGACTTTAAACGACCTAATACAAATCAAGGTTGTGACAACCTACGACCTCCTACGACCTTCCACGACTATGTCTACGACCTCCTACGACTGTTGAAGACCTCCCACGACTATGTTGAAGATCTCCCACGACTACGAAGAAGACCTCCTTCGACCTCCTTCGAATATGTTGAACACTGGCTTCGACCATGTATGTTTTACAAGAAGAAGTCTCAATGGGTGAATGGAGATGATGTGATGGACTATCGCAGTACACCAGATGACTGGAAGAGAGTGACGCTGGGCTTTGACAAAAGATGGAACTTTAAGCACACATGTGGGGCAGTGGATGAGAAGCATGCCATTCTTGTCCCTGTCCCTGTACCCCTCATGTTCCTTTTCGTACAGGAAGGCATTCTGCTGGAACCATTCCTCAAGGTCCCCCTCCTGCTACCTGGTGAACGTGTAGGGCATAATCTTCCTCCAGCTCTCCCTCATCACCATTGGGGCATCTACGGCAGATACGGTATATTCAGAAAGCATGCAGTAGTGGTGTCCATCCATGAGTGAGAGCATCTCACTCATTCGGGCCAATGATTTACGGTTGCCGATACGGTCGCCGAGCCTGCCCATGTTGTAAATGCGGGCCGCACGCGCCATCGGACTGAGGCTGAAGGTATGGTGCAGCAGCGCCTTCAGGCCGCCATACTTATCGGCCGCTGGTGGATTGTTAGGAAAATGGATAGTTTGTTATTATCCGTTGGATAGTTTGTTACTATCCATAGGCAGGAAGGGGATGCGTGGTCCATCACCCAGTGCTGCCACAATAACACCCTTTCTTACCTTTTTAATTATTCAGAAAGTCTGCTATGCTTTAACAGTCCAATCAGCAGAAAGATTTCACCATGAACTGAAATTAAAATGCTTTTCTAAAATATATCTGAATGCAGTTATTAGACAGGGAATTTGAGCATGTCCTAAGGCCTTCTGTACTAGATAACATGATCCATTTTTATCATTTAAAAAGGAAATAAATTTCTCTGTTCTCTTATTTTAGTGAAATATAATCCTGCAACTAAGCATTATTGCATCACCAAAATGAAGTATCAATGGATTTAAGTGCTTTGCTCCAAGGATCGGCCCTATCCACTGACTAATGAGCTAATAGCATAAAACCATAAATAAAGGATTAGCACTTGAAGCATGAAAGGGTGTGATTAACTGAAAGGTTTTCATATGTGCTATTAGATATAGAAACATAGAAAATAGGTGCAGGAGGAGGCCATTTTGCCCTTCGAGCCAGCACCGCCATTCATTGTGATCACGGCTGATCATCCACAATCAGTAACCTGTGCCTATTTTCTCCCCATATCCCTTGATTTTGTTAGCCCCTAGAGCTCTATCTAACTCTCCTTTGAATTCATCCAGTGAATTGGCCTCTACTGCCTTCTGTGGCAGAGAATTCCACAAATTCACAACTCTCTGGGTGAAAACGTTTTTTTCTCATCTCAGTTTTAAATGGCCTCCCTTTATTCTTAAACTGTGGCCCCTGCTTCCGGACTCCTTCAACATTGGGAACATTTTTCCTGCATCTAGCTTGTCCAGTCCTTTTATAATTTCATATGTTTCTATAAGAATCCCTCTCATCCTTCTAAATTTCAGTGAATACAAGCTCAGTATTTCCAATCTTTCTTCATATGTCAGTCCCGCCATCCCGGGGATTAATTTGGTGAACCTACGCTGCACTCCCTCAATAGCAAAGATGTCCTTACTCAAAATAGGGGACCAAAACTTCAAACAATACTCTAGATGTGGTCTCATCAGGGTCCTGTAAAACTACAGAAGGACTTCTTTACTCCTATACTCAAATCCTCTCGTTCTGAATTCCCCTCGATATATGAATGCTTTATCAACATTTTCTACTGAAGCTAAATCAATCAGAATATTTAAAAGAGGATTATAAAAATGCTTGTTTAAAAAAGAAAGACGGGGAAAATAGGATTAAGCAGATTAAGTTATGTGTGTTGTGTGCTGCCATTTAAAATTGTTTGAAGGGCTATTTAAATAATGCCACACATACAGAAGTGATAATTATGCGAGACCAAATATCATCTACCCATTTACTTGAAGGGGAAAATGTTCAGCACCACTCCGTAGAAGTGCAGGGGGGTGCCTTCATTTTCTTGTCAGCATTCTTTGGTAGATGAAAATAAAAATATATTATCAAATCATTCACACATTTGATGTTTATGTTTTTCTTGTGCATAAACTGGATGTAAAACTCACTTACCTCATAGCATAGCTTGCACTTTAAATATGTGCTTTTGATAAGAAACAGTATATATAAATTATTTTTACATATTGCACAATAATATTGCTGTCTCATTTATGGAACATCTTCGCCAATAATTCTACTTTCTCTTAACCACAGATTGAACTTGCATTTCCCAGCATAAATGTATGAAACTGTCGATGCCGTGCAGCACCGGAAACCAGACGTGTACAATCTGCAAATAGATTAATTATACTACAACAAAAGAAAAACATTACACAATTAATGGCTATGGTTTTTAACTGAACCACTCCTTAAGGCAGCACATGGCACAGCTGGTAGAGATGCTGCCTCACAATGCCAGAAACCCATGACCCGGGTTCGATCTTGACCTCATATGCTGTCTGTGTGGAGTTTGTACATTCTCCCTATGACTGTGTGGGTTTCCTGTGAGTTCTTGGGTTTTCTCCCACATGTCAAAGACTTTCAGATTTGACGGATAATTGGCCTCTGTAAATTGTCCCGAGTGCGTAGAATGTGTATAAGAAAGTAGGATAACATGAAACTAGTATGTATGAGTGGTTGATGGTTGGCATTGCCATGGTAGGCTGAAGGGGCTGTTTCCTCCTAGCAAGCAAACCTTCTGCATAAGTTCACACATGCTGAAGAGAAAACAAATACTCAGTCCATTCCCTACTAAATGACTAAACTTCTACCAATAACAAACCATCTAGCCGAATGGATAGTTTTTCACATCAGTCACTGTCTAAACTGACAAAACCAACTCAAAGCACACTGGAAACAGAAGCCATGATTAACTAATTCCTATGATCGTCTCATTAAGGTGGTAATCTAATTTATTATAGTGCTGATGGCTTTTATGAAGTTTTATCATAACTTTTAATAAATGCAAAGCATCAATTTTGACTGGTTTATATGGTTGTACAATAAAGATGATATACCACAAATATTCCATATTTATCAGATATGTATTGTATACTAAATTTAAAAGATGCTAGTTTTATTGAGGTTTTGTTAAGAAAAATTTAAGAAAAATTAATTGATCGAATGTTCCAGCTGTGATTTGGAGAATAATGTACTAAATGCCGGTCTCACCAGCTGTAATTTATCTTGTTTTTGTCTCTTTAATAAAATATTTACAGTTTTAAAATTCTACTTGTGAAACATTTCTGAAATATGAGTATGCACTAAATATGAGCACTAAATATGAGTATACATTAAATAGTGCATGTAGTAAAGGAACGAGTCTGTATAGACTTTAGGAAGAGCTTGAGAGAGTGTCATATGACCGGGCTTTTCAAAAAAATATGGCAGAGCAAATTGAATTCAAATTTGAAGGAAAATAATGGTTTTGTAACTCAGGTTTACAAGGCTGTTGGGGCTGGCATTCAGCCTTTGGGCCGAGTGCATATCCGGAGCCAGGGTTGGGGTCTGGAATAGCAACCGAAATAGGTATAGGTCATTGCCAGAGCTTGAAGACCTTGCATATTAAAAGATATCGACCCAAAATGTCACCCATTCCTTCTCTCCAGAGATGCTGTCTGTCCCGCTGAATTACTCCAGCATTTTGTGTCTACCTTCGATTTAAACCAGCATCTGCAGTTCTTTCCTACAGACCTTGTATATTACTCACTCCCTTAAATTCACAAAGTTTCTGGAATATTTGATAATCTTATCAAGCACATTCCCCCATTTAGCCACTTGTTATAATTTTATTTTATCTTTTTAGTAATTGAAAAAGGCTGCTTCACCAATTTTTGTTTTGCTGCGTCATTGTTGCTAACAGTCCAGCATCAGAAGACCTGAGTGCTTGAGTAGGGGCAGAGGGAAGGAGGGACTCTGTAAAATATGCTGCTCTTATGCCATGTAGGGCATTATAGACAAGGAAGACCTTATAGTCTATCCTGGATCTCGCAGGGAGCCAATGAAGGGAATATAATACTGGGGTGATATGTCCCCTTTTCTTGGTATTTGTTAAGAACCGGGCTGCGGCATTTTGAATGAGCTGTAACGTTGGTGGATTTTGAAGACAAACCGGTAAATAAGACAAGTCAGTAATCAAGTCGGCTTGATATGAAAGCATATATGAGTTTTTCACAGTCATGTTGAGTTAAGAAATATCGTATTTTAGCAATATTTCTGAGGTGATAGAAAGCACACTTTGGTACCTTATTTGAGATTTAAAATTAAGATCATTGTAAATTTTTACACCCAGGCTTGTGACTTCTTGTTTGACATAGGCAGTCAAATTTCCCAGTTTACCGAGTAATATCTCTCTTTTGTGGTTTTGATACAAGAAATAAAATTTCTGTCTTGTCATCGTTGAGTTTAAGAAAGTTAAAGGGCTTTCTCACGGTGCGACCTGAAGCAAGACCTAACAAGAGTTTAACATCGTGGGAACCTTCTGCGATAGCAGTACGGCATTCGTGGACCACCGAGGACCTCCGTGGCGCTGACGGCAGGCAGTCGTGTGACTTGGTAAGGTCGGGAGAAAATTCAAACATTTTTGAATTTCTCCAAGAGTGTCTTGAGCAGCGTTGCAACATTGTATGAGTGCAGATGCCAGTGCGATATCCGTGCGATATCCGTAATGACTCTTACGAGTACCGTGGGAACTCCTGCAAACGGCAAACCCGGAAGCTTGACAGAAGGGACATAAGGTGAGGTTAAATAAATATATTTATTACTATCAGATTGATGTCTGCAACTCTTCATTAACACATCACTACAAGAGGAATGTCTCTAATGTTATAATCCCTCTCATGCTGAAACACAAAATAGTTGAAGGGAGGTGAAATAATCACATTTTTATTCTTTTTCATTTTTGAGTGTTGCTGAGCTATTGTACTCTCACTTGCTGAGCTATTGTACTCCAGCAGTTTGTGTCTCTTTTTGTCTGAAAGCAGTTTCTAACTGGAGGAACTCCGTGGGCCAGGCAGCATCTACGGAGGGAAATTTACAGGCGAGCCTTTCCTCAGGCTGCCTTATCTCTCTACACCCCCCACCCCCCCCAACTGCCACCCACACACACAAATGCTGCAGAAACTCAGCGAGTGCTGCAGCATCTATGGAACGAAGGAAATAGGCAACGTTTCGGCCCGAAAAGTTGCCTATTTCTTGTGCATGTGTCGGAAGGAACAGCAGATGCCGGTTTAAAGAGAATGAGTAACTCGATGGCAGGCAGCATCTTTTGGGAGAAGGAATGGGTGACATTTCAGGTCGAGACCCTTCTGATATGCTGCTTGTCCCGCTGAGCTACATATTGTGTCTATCTTCATTTTAATCCAGCATCTGCAGATCCTTCCTGGCCGAACCCGATTGAAAGATGAGAGGCTGGGCGATAGAAATCATTAATTGAATTAAAAAACTAGATACCTGTCTAATCGTATCTACAGGATTGGACAGGCTAGATGGAGGAAGAATGTTCCCGATGTTGGTGGAGTCCAGAACCAGGGTCCCAGTTTTACAGTCTACCGTGGGAACTCTTTAATTACAGCGGGAAACCTTCAGTTTCCCAGGGGGTCGGGACGGGGCTGGAGTTGGGAGGGAAAGGTGGGGGAGTTGAGGGAGAGGAGGGGGAGACAGATGGGGGTGTCTTCATTTAGTGGCGGTGGGTGTCTCTCACTGAAACAGGCAGGTGAGATTTTACATTCACCTTGTGTGTGCCTCTCTCTCTCTCTCTTTCTCCCTCCTTCCCTCCCTCCCTCCCTCTCACACAGGCATGAATGGATGAACTCCGCGGGCCAGGCAGCATCTACGGAGGGAAATGGACAGGCGACCCATTCTTCAGGCTGCCTTATGTCTCTCTCCCCCCCCCCCAACTCCCACCCACACACGCAAATGCTGGAGAAACTCAGCGGGTGCAGCAGCATCTATTTCCGAAGGAAATAGACAATGTTTTGGCATAGATGCACCCGCTGCACCCGCTGAGTTTCTCCAGCATTCGTGTGTGTGGGTGGGAGTTGGGGGGAGGGGGAGAGAGAGACATAAGGCAGCCTGAAGAATGGGTCGCCTGTCCATTTCCCTCCGTAGATGCTGCCTGGCCCGCGGAGTTCATCCATTCATGCCTGTGTGAGAGGGAGGGAGGGAGGGAGGGAAGGAGAAAGAGAGAGAGAGAGAGGCACACACAAGGTGAATGTGAAATCACACCTGCCTGTTTCAGTGACAGACACCCACCGCCACTAAATGAAGACACCCCCATCTGTCTCCCCCTCCTCTCCCTCGACTCCCCCACCCTTCCCTCCCAACTCCAGTCCCGTCCCAAGTTCGGTCTGTGAAACGCAACACGCCAGCCCCGACAACCAGCCCGGTGGTCAGTCCTTTGAAGATAGACACCAGTTGCTTGGAGCAAATCAGCGGGACAGGCAGCATCTCTGGAGAGAAGGAACGGGTGGCGTTTCGGGTCGAGAGCCTTCTTCAGACTGAAAGTTTCACCTCTCAGTAGATCACAAAATAACAGAATCATCACGGTCAATGTGAGACACAGTCTTTATTCATATTTGACAAAATAAAAATACGACTTCTTGCACATATTGAGAGAAGGTGCATCACACCAAACAACATTTGTCTAAAAAATCACAGATTATTCTTCAGCTCATTAAAGAGCTCGGGTGAAAAAAACCAATATAGTGTGTGACAACAAAGTAACATCATTTGTGCCATGTGATTAACTACACTACAGTCCACGATGTTCATTCACGATTAACGGGAAAGATCGGGAGACGGACAAGTCACTCGCAAAAATGACAGAATTGCTGAGTACCGTGGGAACTCTTTATCTACCTCCCGCTATATCGTGCGGAACTCTTACTGGACCACGACCACTTCACTCGGGTGACATCTTGCATCAGGTCGCACCGTGAGATCTAGCCATTAGCATTCATCCATTTTTATATGGAAAATAGGCAGGAGGTCAAAGAACTTAAGGCATTTACCTGAACGACTGACCAGATTTTACAGGTTTCGAAGTTTGCGTTAATACCACTACTACAACTACTTTGCATAGCCAAATCGCATCAGCCAGATTCTTACAGCATTGGCTGGTGATAAATTGTTCTGCTTGTTTAACAAGGACTCAAAAGCAGCTGGAGAAGGCTAACTTGAATTTAATGGATCATCTGGCCGTCCAATAGTCTTTAGCCATCAGATTACTAAAATAAAATGATGTGCCAAATGGAGGCATTTATGTATTGAATCCAAAAGTTATGCATGTTGTTTCAAAATTATAAATTGTTGCCGTGGGTACACATGCCTATACTTTACGTTCAGGGATATCAAGATGAACAAGTGCATTTTTAATCTCTCACCCTTTGTTCGCATACTTACAATACAATACAATACTTTACTATATTTATTGTCATTTGAACCTCAGTGAGGCTCAAACGAAACTCTGTTTCTACAGCCATGCAAACAAAAAATGATTCCTACTAGACACACAACCAATTTAATTCGCACAAACATCCATCACAGTGAACCTCCTCCTCACTGTGATGGAAGGCAAAGTCTTTTCTCTCCCCTGCTCTCCATTTTTCTTCCGATGTTGAAGCCCCAGGCGGGCGATGGTAAGTCCCATGGCCATTTTAGGCCACGCTGGATAATGTGCGGCCCCGCTCCAGGTCTAAATGTCACGAAGTTGGAGCCCCCGGCAGGCATTCGAATGTCCTGCGGCGATTAAAGCCATGCCGGGCGATGCCTCACGGTGGGCCTCACTCTGGCTATGGAAGAGGTCCCAGATAGAAAGGTCGGATTTGGAATGGGAGGGGGAGTAGAAGTGCTGAGCCACCAGGAGATCAGTTTGGTTATTGCGAACCGAGCGGAGGTGTTGGGTGAAGTGATTGCCAAGCCCATGCATGGTCTCACCGACGTAGAGCAACTGACACCTAGAGCTGGATGCAATAGATGAGGTTGGAGGAGGTGCAGTTGTACCTCTGCCGCACCTGGAAACACTGCTTGGGTCCTTGAATGGAGTCAAGGGGGGAGGTAAAGCGACAAGTGTAGCATTTCCTGTGGTTGCAAGAAATATCTGCTTTAAGGAAAAGATAATTTACAACACATTCAGCCAATACTAACCATTTTCTTATTTACTTTCCATCCAAATATATACTGCCAAACACATTTATTCCTTTTGATCCTATTTCCTTTTATCCCTTTATTTCATTTACGTTTCATCGAATGTTGAATGATTCCATAGTATATTGATTGATTGATTGAAAGATACAGCATGGATACTAGCCCTTTGGTCCATTGAGTCCACGGCAATCATCAATCACCATTGATACGTTATATGTTATCTCATTTTTGCATCCATTCAGTACACACCTGGGGTAAATTATAGAGGCCAGTTAACTTCTAAAAATACATGTCTTAGGGATATTGTCGAAAACCAGGTCACCTGGAGGAAACACATACAGTCACAGGGAGAAGGTGCAAATTCCACATGGACATCACCCCGAGGTTAGGATTGAACTTGGGTCTCTGATGCTGTGAGGCAGCAGCTCTACCAAATGTGCCACTGTACTCCCACCACATTTCAGTCATCCATACACTATAGAAGAAAATTCCACTAACTTAGAAATCTTGGTGATACAGGCATCAAATAAAGTTTTTTTTAATTTATTTTCACTTTTCACAATTTGTATTTCCCTATTGTGTTTTGATCTACATTTTACTAATTGTAATTATTAATTCAATAATATATATGTCAGCGTGTACATTGCAGAAAATTCCCTCTTCTTTGAAAAGGTCATTCAAGACCTCAGTTCAATTTCGTCCCATAAGTATTTTTACAATAATTGAAATCCAAACAAAAACCGTGGATGCTGAATAACTGAAATAATAGCAAAAATACAGGAAACACCCATCCTTTTCCCGATACTTTCCTCCCATCACTTAAAATCCCATGACCAGTCTCCGAGTTCAAACTTTAACACAGTTTCTCTTTCCACAAGTGTCTCTGTTTTGCGGAGAGTTTCCAACATTTTATGTTTTTTTGTTAAATGTTTTTACATTCCCACATTAAAATATTTTGCAGCCTTGATTCCTGAAGTAAGATTTGACCCCACAGCATTCTGATCTACACGTTGATTGTACAGCGGAAGAGCTAATTATCAGATGAGCCACAATCTGGATATCCAACATATCCCAGCCATTCCCCTTTGACTGCACATGCGCAAAAGTTTACATGAAGAGTGCAGCTAGGATCAATGAGGAATTGGAGAGGATCAGGGCGTAATGGTGAAAACTACAGGAATAAGAACACAGCAATAAGGGGAAACAAGTATGAAATCACACTTTTAAAAAAGGAGGGGGAGAGAAAATGGGGAATTATAGATTAGTTAGCCTTACATCGGTTGTGGGGATAATAAAATATGTAATAGCAGTGCATTTGTAAAACAGGATTGGTCAAAGTCAGCATGGATTTATGAAGGGGAAATCATGCTTGACTAATCTGGAATCTTTTGAGGATGTATCAAAGAGAATGGATAAGGGAGAGCCAGTGAATGTGGTGTATCTGGACTTTCAAAAAGCCTTTGACAAGGTCCCACACAGATTAATGTGCAAAATTAGAGCACATGGTATTGGGGGCAGGATGGATGGAGAGAGAACTGGTTGGCAGACGGGAAGCAAAGAGTAGCAATTAACGGGATATTTTCAGAACGGCAGGCAGTGACTCGCTGGGTGCCACAAGGCTCGTTGCAGGGATTCCAGTTATTTACAATATACATTAATAATTTAGACGGGGGAATTAAATGTAACATCTCCTAGTTTGCGGATGACACAAAGATGGGTGGCAGTGTGAGCTTCGAGGAGGGTTATATGAGGCTGCAGGGTGACTTGGATAGGTTGGATGAGTGGGCAGATGAATGGCAGATGCAGTTTAATGTGGATAAATGTGAAGTTATCCATTTTGATGGTAAGAACAGGAAGGCAGATTATTATCTGAATGCTGTCAGATTAGGAAGAAGTGAAGTGCAACGAGACCTGGGTGTCCTTGTAAATCCATCACTGAATGTAAGCATGCAGTTACAGCAGGCAGTGAAGAAAGCTAATGACATGTTGGCCTTCATTGTGAGAGGATTTTACTTTAGGAACAAGGAGGTCTTACTGCAGTTGTACAGGGCCCTGGTGAGACTGCACCAGGAGTATTGTGTGCAGTTTTAGTCTCCTAATTTGAAGAAGGATATTATTGCTATTGAGAGAGTGCAGCGTAGGTTTACATGGTTAATTTCCGGGTTGGTGGGCCTGACATATGATGAAAGAATGTATTCACTGGGATTTAGAAGAATGAGAGGAGATCTTATAGAAACATATAAAATTCTTTATAAGGATTAGACAAGTTAGATGCAAGGAAATGTTCCCAATGTTGAGGGAGTCCAGAACCAGGGGTCACATTTGAAGAATAAGGAAGGAGTAGCCCAGTTAGACTGAGATGAGGAAAAACTTTTTCACCCTGAGAGTTGTGAATCTGTGGAATTTCCTGCCACAGAAGGCAGTGGAGGTCAATTCATTGGATATTTTCAAGAGAGAGTTTAGATTTAACTCTTAGAGCTAAAGGAATCAAGGGATATGGAGAAAAAGCAGGAAGGGGGTACTGATTTTGGATGATCAGCCATGATCATAGTGAATAGCTTGAAGGGCTGAATGGCCTACTCCTGTACCTGTTTTCAATGTTTCAATTTTTTGAATTTCAATCTGAGGAATGGTCTCCATTAAATACTATGATTACAGGCTTCCCCCTCCAGCATTGATTTCTGGAGACCAAGTCTTTTCCAACTTAACTGGAATTTAATTTATTTACGGCATGCAGTTTTGCTTAATGTTCAAGTATTTACATATTTCTCCCTTAACGTGACTTTCCCCATATATAATTTTGGATGGATTAAGAGCTAAAATTCACTCTTTGATTAATTCAACACAGAGACAAATTATTCATCAGTAACTGCATTAGAAAATAATGTCGCAAGGACATCTTGGATTCATATCCTTTTTGTCATTTGTTGCTGAACCTTTTAGTGTGAATATTGATCACTGAGGGTAACTTTGACTTTTCAGGACTAATGGTGATAGTGAGTGGGTCATCCATTTCACAAGTCACCCTCAGCTGAAGTAAATAGTGGACATGATTTGCGATCATTCATTTTTTGACCAGCAATCAATAAAGATGAAGGGAATGGAAAGATTTGGATCATGTGCAGGCAGATATGAGTTGGTCTTGGCATCATGTTCAGCATAGACATTGTGGACTGTTACTTTGCTGTACTCTTCTATGGTCTATGTTCTATAACATCACCTACACTGAATTACCAGTGTGGCCACTGTTGTTAGACAGGCAATTAAACTGTTTTCTTGCTTATAACATGCACTGGCTAACATTTAAAATTAGAACTATGCAAATCAAAAGATAGACCATTAGGGAAAAATAAAATAATTTATAAAAAACTTTGAAGTGAGTGTGGATGTAATATCTCATCAGCTAAAGCCAACATTCAAGGCATTCATGCTGTGTTTTCCAATTGCAAAAAGGTAGGTCCAATGTTAAACCCTCGAGCACATCAAAATATGTTGGAGAGTTTTGCCTGTGGGGAGGCTTAGATCTATCAGCAATGAGAGACATTTAAAAAAAATTAATGGGCATTTCATATAACCATATAACTGTGGCGGCTCCCAAGGGTCGTGCCATCATACTGTCGAACCCCTCGGCACGGGAGTGGTTCAGTCCGGAGGCGGCCCTTAGCCAGAGGGTTCAAAGGCAGAGGTTTGGGTGCCATCTTCCTCTTGTTTGGTCTTCCCTACAACCGGGAGGTACATAATAAAAGGTGCCTCTCAAAACACTGGACCGTGCTTCCTTTTGAGACCCACGCACTACATAACCATATAACAATTACAGCACAGAAACAGGCCATCTCGGCCCTTCTAACAACAAATATACCTTTGGCTGTTTTCTCAGCAGGCTTCTTTAAGATCAACCTCTGTTAGAAATTTACTCCATAAAGTTGAACTATGAACTTTAAAATTAAATTCTAAATGTACTTATTTAAGCAGTCTCTCATCCATTTACAAGCTGGCATAAACATTCCATTAGCTTATTTACTGCCATATTATTGTGAGATTCTTAAAATACCTCATCACCAACAAACTGTGGACATGATGAAATATATAGTTGACAAAAAAGACATCTGTCCATGGGAGGGTTAGGGAGGTGAGGTGTCTACTATTCATTCATTTAACCACAGCATTTTGCAATGTATTTTGATCAAGTAATATCCATATGCCAATAGCTAATTCGATTATGGGAATTGGTGCCTCAGAAAACAGTGAAGGCAAAACTTAATTATATATTAAAAAATACCAGTTAGAGATCTATAATCTACAGGGCTATGGGGCAAGTGGGATTCATTTAGTCTGTTTTGACTGACATGGAATAATTGGCCAAATGGCCCTTTGTGTCATAAATTTCTATAATTCTGAGGGACACTTGTGGTATTGCGATGAAGTCTGCTTTTACTTTATGAAGATACAAAATGCTAAAGTAAAACAACGGGTCAGACAGCATCTCTAGAGAAAAGGAATAGGTGATGTTTTGGGTCAAGACCCTTCTTCAGACTGAAAATAAGGGGAGAGGTAAACTAGAGGTATGAAAAGATACAGAACAAATCATAGCCAGCACCAATGGCCAAAGAGCCCACAATGGTCCATATTGCCGGTGGAGAGGTGATAATGAGGGGATACGAACAATAAAACTAGCAGGATGCCTAGGGTGGGGGAGGAATGGAGAGAGAGGGAATGCAAGGGTTACTTGAAATTAGATAAATCAATTTTCATACCTTTGGGTTGTAAGCTGTACAAGCAAAAATATGAAGTGCTGTTCCTCCAATTTGATTGTGGCCTATCACTGACAGTGGAGGATGCCCAGGACAGAAATGTTAGTATGGGAATGGGAATTGGAGTTAAAATGTTTGGCAACCTGGAAACATAGAAACATAGAAAGTAGGTGCAGGAGTAGGCCAATCGGCCCTTCGAGCCTGCACCGCCATTCAATATGATCATGGCTGATCATCCAACTCAGTATCCCGTACCTGCCTTCTCTCCATACCCCCTGATCCCCTTAGTCACAAGGGCCACATCTAACTCCCTCTTAAATATAGCCAATGAACTGGCCTCAACTACCCTCTGTGGCAGAGAGTTCCAGAGATTCACCACTCTCTGTGTGAAAAAAGTTCTTCTCATCTCGGTTTTAAAGGATTTCCCCCTTATACTTAAGCTGTGACCCCTTGTCCTGGACTTCCCTAACATCGGGAACAATCTTCCTGCATCTAGCCTGTCCAACCCCTTAAGAATTTTGTAAGTTTCTATAAGATCCCCTCTCAATCTCCTAAATTCTAGAGAGTATAAACCAAGTCTATCCAGTCTTTCTTCAAAAGACAGTCCTGGCATCCCAGGAATCAGTCTGGTGAACCGTCTCTGCACTCCCTCTATGGCAATAATGTCCTTCCTCAGATTTGGAGACCAAAACTGTACGCAATACTCCAGGTGTGGTCTCACCAAGACCCTGTACAACTGCAGTAGAACCTCCCTGCTCCTATACTCAAATCCTTTTGCAATGAAAGCTAACATACCATTCGCTTTCTTTACTGCCTGCTGCACCTGCATGCCTACCTTCAATGACTGGTGTACCATGACACCCAGGTCTCGCTGCATCTCCCCCTTTCCCAATCGGCCACCATTTAGATAATAGTCTGCTTTCCCATTTTTGCCACCAAAATGGATAACCTCACATTTATCCACATTATACTGCATCTGCCAAACATTTGCCCACTCACCCAGCCTATCCAAGTCAGCTTGCAGTCTCCTAGCATCCTCCTCACAGCTAACACTGCCCCCCAGCTTAGTATCATCTGCAAACTTGGAGATATTGCCTTCAATTCCCTCATCCAGATCATTAATATATATTGTAAATAGCTGGGGTCCCAGCACTGAGCCTTGCGGTACCCCACTAGTCACTGCCTGCCATTGTGAAAAGGACCCGTTTACTCCTACTCTTTGCTTCCTGTTTCCCAGCCAGTTCTCTATCCACATCAATACTGAACCCCAAATGCCTTGTGCTTTAAGTTTGTATACTAATCTCTTATGTGGGACCTTGTCGAAAGCCTTCTGGAAGTCCAGATACACCACATCCACTGGTTCTCCCCTATCCACGCTACTAGTTACATCCTCGAAAAATTCTATAAGATTCGTCAGACATGATTTACCTTTCGTAAATCCATGCTGACTTTGTCCAATGATTTCACCACTTTCCAAATGTGCTGCTATCCCATCTTTAATAACTGACTCTAGCAGTTTCCCCACTACCGATGTTAGACTAACTGGTCTGTAATTCCCATTTTCTCTCTCCCTCCCTTCTTAAAAAGTGGGGTTACGTTTCCTACCCGCCAATCTTCAGGAACTACTCCAGAATCTAAAGAGTTTTGAAAGATTATTACTAATGCATCCACTATTTCTGGAGCTACTTCCTTAAGTACTCTGGGATGCAGCCTATCTGGCCCTGGGGATTTATCGGCCTTTAATCCATTCAATTTACCCAACACCACTTCCCGGCTAACCCGGATTTCACTCAATTCCTCCAACTCCTTTGACCCGCGGTCCCCTGCTATTTCGGGCAAATTATTTATGTCTTCCTTAGTGAAGACGGAACCAAAGTAGTTATTCAATTGGTCTGCCATATCCTTGTTCCCCATGATCAACTCACCTGTTTCTGACTGCAAGGGACCTACATTTGTTTTAACTAATCTCTTTCTTTTCACATATCTATAAAAACATTTGCAGTCAGTTTTTATGTTCCCTGCCAGTTTTCTTTCATAATCTATTTTCCCTTTCCTAATTAAGCCCTTTGTCCTCCTCTGCTGGTCTTTGAATTTCCTCCCAGTCCTCTGGTATGCTGCTTTTTCTGGCTAATTTGTACGCATCATCCTTCGCTTTGATACTATCCCTGATTTCCCTTGTTATCCATGGATGTACTACCTTCCCTGATTTATTCTTTTGCCAAACTGGTATGAACAATGTTTGTAGTTCATCCATGCAGCCTTTAAATGCCTTCCATTAGACATGGAGATCATGTAGGCCAAGGTGGACTGAGTGTAGGTGTACAGCAAAATGATCGCCCAGTCTACAGGTACAATGACTTTAATACATACTTTAACATGTACTTTCTTAAGTTGTGCAAACGATTATATAAATCATTCAAAAATTCTGAGTCTGTTTCCCTAACAATTAAATATTATTTTAATTTATTTAAAATGTACTGTGAAATAAGAAATACTTTGTGGAGATAATTTTTGAATATCCAGTGCTAACTCTTCTGATGATTAAAGGTCAGCAATAATTTATTCACAGTTTGAAAATAAAATATGTTCTGATTCAGTCAGCAAAATTCTAATTCACTGAACACTGAGTAAAACTTTCAACTTTGTCAGAGACGTAAAAATAGGTGCATATCAGATTGGTAATTCACAATACATCTACATGCATATATATGTCCATGATGAATTATATTTAGCCTGCCAATAGCATTCACCATAGTCAAGAATTTAACCCAATATATTCAAACTGTACTCACGGCAGGCCACCTTTTAGAGAACCCCTTGTGCGATTGTTATTAGGTCTTGATGGGTTTCAAATGTTCACTTTGCCTAACTGTGCAAAAATGAATGTCTGCATTATTTTTGAGGGCCAGAAGTGATATTTTACAGTCACAAAGCAACATGAAAATAAGACAATAGTGCAACTGGTATTCAGTTGCCTTATGTAATGCAATCTGTAATCTATATTATTAAATCTCTGATCTTGACTGTTTTTGTCCGACTGTGCTGCGATTTCCGAGAGAACGCCGCAACCTACGGCCGTCATTTTTGGCCACCTCGCTCAGAGCCCCCCTCCGCCATATGAGTGCAGAGGATTTTTTTCGTCGATGAAAAATGAGAGATATATTAATGTTTTTACAAAAGTCCCCATTCACTCTGCAGCCCCCGCTGGCTGCAGAGGGAGGGACTATAAAACTAGGATGTGTCGTGCCTCACTCAGTCTCTGCCAGACCCAGGATGCGAGAGGGTCTGGCAGAGACTGAGCTGTGAATAACACTAAATGTACGTCTACTCCACGGTGAGTCCCCTCGATGCGGCTGTAAAGCGGCTGCAGCTCTTTTTTAACAAGTTTATGTTCACAAAATGAATTTTGGTTGTCGGGTGTATGCAGCCCAATTGTTTGCCTCACCTTTTTTTTTAACAAGTTTCAGTTCACAAATGAATTTTGGTTGTCGGGTGTCTGCAGCCCAATTGTATGCCTCGCCTTTTTTTTTTAACAAGTTTGTGTTCACAAAATAAATTTTGGTTGTCGGGTGTCCTGCAGCCCAATCGTTTGCCTCGCCTTTTTTTAAACAAGTTTGTGTTCACAAAATGAATTTTGGTTGTCGGGTGTCTGCAGCCCAATTGTTTGTGTTCACAAAATGAATTTTGGTTGTCGGGTGACTGCAGCCCAATTGCTTGCCTCGCCTTTTTTGACAAGTTTGTGTTCACAAAATGAATTTTGGTTGTCGGCTGTCTGCAGCCCAATTGTTTGCCTCGCCTTTTTTGACAAGTTTGTTTTCACAAAATGAATTTTGGTTGTTAGGTGTCTGCAGCCCAATTGTTTGCCTTGCCTTTTTTGACAAGTTTGTGTTCACAAAATTAATTTTGGTTGTCGGGTGTCTGCAGCCAATTATTTGCCTCGCCTTTTATTTAACAAGTTTGTGTTCACAAAATGAATTTTGGTTGCCGGGTGTCTGCAGCCCAATTGTTTGCCTCGCCTTTTTTTTAACAAGTTTGTGTTCACAAAATGAATTTTGGTTGTTGGGTGTCTGCAGCCCAATTGTTTACCTCGCCTTTTTTGACAAGTTTGTGTTCACAAAATGAATTTTGGTTGTCGGGTTTTTGCAGCCCAATTGTTTGTGATCACAAAATGAATTTTGGTTGTTGGGAATTGGTGGAGAGGTGGAATAATGCATTGGTGACCAGCCCTCCCGTGTGATGCTGGGACCCAACGGGTCCCACTTAGTCTAGTAAATTATAAATATTGAACTTTAATTGCATTACATTAGGGAAACTGAAGATAACGTTATGGTTGAAGGTCATAACTAACATAACATAACTTTCATTTTTCTCATTTTTCTAAAAATCTCATAATTGTCTGGCAGGTTGGGGGTGGGGGTTGGTTGGTGGTGAGGGGTGGTGTGGACAAGGTTTAATGGGACGTGAATACTGCAGGGAAATAAATGGAAGAATGAGATTGATGGGATTGCACTGTGACAACTTAAACTCAATGGGTTGAAGGCACTCTTTCTATGTTGTCAGGAATTATGAGAAGTTAAATGTAATATATGATAAATTTCTCATTATGAATTAACCGCTGTGGTTATTTATTTGCAGAACCCCACCAATCTCGAGGGTAAATATTTAATCTTCAGTTTTCCTATCTTTACTATCTTTCAGCATGGAGGCTACATACAAATGAATTCTGCATTGATTTCCATAATTATTTGTCCCTTCAGATTTCATATAAATAGTAAATAATGTGTTAGATTAATTCTGTAGCAAAATTGAGGTAATCCGCACTTTTTGCACAATTACAATTTTGCATTGATTATTATAAAATTTTGAATCATTTCAGGTGTTTGAATTAAATCCTGTATAACTTGAATACTAATCATAAACAGATAACATTTCAATACATTTTTAAATGAATGTTTTTGAAAATGGCATCATCAATATTAATTCGAGGCAGGATTTTAAATATCTAAAGCAAGTGTTGACTAAATGGTGTTGGATATCATTTGTTCAGTTGTTCATTATCTTACAATAATATTGTTTGGCCATAATTTAATAACAGTCCCTGATCTTATGAATATTTTTCATGTGAGCTAACAATAGATAAGTTAATGGCCGAAAGGATGGAAAGAGTCATTTAGACAAATGCTCATTTGAAAGATCAATTTTCACCTGCTGTAAAAAGAAATGGTAAATGATCCTCATACACTGTCAAGATCTCAGTGTTTCCATGGGCTGGCTTAGTATCAAGTTTGATGCTGAGGGATGTGGGACTGTTAAACCCACAACTAACTGAACAAGAGCTTGGCCAAGCTATTTCTACATAATAGCTACCCAAAAGGGAACAAACAAAAGAAATGAACTGCAGATGCTGGAAATCTGAATTAAAAGTAGAAAATGTCAGAGGCACTCGGCAGATCAAGCAGCATAGACCCAAAATGCTGGAGTAACTCAGCAGGACAAGCAGCTTCTCCAGAGAGAATGAATGGGTGACTGAAGAGTCAGAAGAAGGGTCGCGACCCGAAACGTCACCCATTCCTACTCTCCAGAGATGCTGCTTGTCCCGCTAAGTTACTCCAGCATTGTGTGCCTATCTTTGGTTTAAAGCAGCAAATGCAGTTCCTTCCTCTACAGATCAAGCAGTATCTCTGGTAAGAAAATAAATAAAGTTCATGCTTTAGGTCCTGTAGAAAGACCCTGAAGCGTTAAATCTGTTTCACTTTCTACAGATGCTATCCGATCTGCTGAGTGTTTCCAATATTTTCCGTTCTTATTTCAACTAACCAAGCAGCATATTAAAAAAAATTCACTCTTGAGTTCTTTGAAGAATTAATTATTTCATACAATATTCAAAACCAAAATACTGTGAATGTTGGAAACCTGAAATATGTTAAAAAGAACAAAATTGTTGGAAATACTCAGTCAAGCAACAAGAATATGGAGAGACAGTAATGCTGCAGATCAATGACTTTTCAACAGAATCTGCTGTCTTATGTTATGCTTTATTAGTTCTGTTTAAAGATCGTCAAACAGAAACTGTATCTCTGTTTCACTATGATTTATGCAATTTTCCACTTTCTCTGTAGACATATATTATAGATCAGTTGAAGATTCTTCTTTCTTATTCAAGTAATGAAAAAGACCTCTGTGTCAAGTAAAACCTTCTCAACTAAATTGTTTTGCTCTAAATTGTTCCGTTATTCATTTAGCCTTTTTGCACACAACACGTGTCACATTTGTACAGACTGAATAGCAGTAATGTCTTTTTTAAACACAAGTGTAATTGTATCCTGTCTTCTTGTTACGGCACAGCTTTCTGAAGGAATGGAAAATTCTGCAGAAACATTCAGGTCCAAAATAGCTTTCAAAGATACAGAAAACTATTAAAATGTCATCTTCTTTCAACATAATTTGACTGGACATTTTAGATAGATAGATAGATAGATCCTTTATTGTCATTCAGACCTTACGGTCTGAACGAAACTATGTTGCCTGCAGTCATACACAGAATCAATAATAACAAAACATCTAAACATTGTTTCACCAAGCACATTCATTGATGGAGGCAAAGTTTAGCCTTTTTGCACAGGCAACAGGCCGGAGATGCCGTGTCCAGCGGGACCTCCGTGGTGATTTGTACAGATCTGAATAGCAGTATCATGTCCCCAGCTTTTTAAACACAAGTCTCCGTAATTCCAGGCCGATGTCTTCTTCGTTCCAGGCGGCACAGCTTTGGTCCCGCAAGGAATCCAGGAAAATTCTGCGCTGCCCCAGATCCTGCATCTCAGGTCCAAAATAGCTTTCATCAAAAGATACGCCGCACCAAAGTCTATTAAAACGGTCTCGTTGGTAAGCTTCTTTCAACATAATTGATGGGGCCGCCAGCTCCGCCATTAGGCCTCACGCAGAAAAGAAGGGGGATAGCCATGTTCCCCCGAATTAGTGACAATTTTGTTCATTTCTAACAGAAGCAACTCGAACCAAAACAAGACAAACAAAAAAAAAAAACAACAGGTAAAAGACAGACGGACTGCAGGCGAGCCGCAGCTGTTAACAGCGCCGCCACTTCCGGAACATTTATTTAATACGTGAAAATAGCCAGTTCATCCAATTAGTGACAATTTTGTCATTTTCAGAAACAGCTCGATGGTCTGGTGAGTAATTTCTCCCATCAGTAGCAAAATCTATCTATCTATCTATCTATCTATCTATCTATCTATCTATCTATCTATCTATCTATCTATCTATCTATCTATCTATCTATCTATCTATCTATATATCTATCTATCTATCTATCTATCTATCTATCTATCTATCTATCTATCTACCTATCCTTTGGTGGGCTTTGGTTTGGAAATGATAAAGCTGTGTTGCCTTTGGTTTGGAAATGCTAAAGCTGTGTTGCCTAATTAAAGTTGCCTTCCCTAATTTAAGTCGCCCTGACTAATTAAAGTTGCCATGCCTAATTAAAGCTGCCTTGCCTAATTAAAGTTGCCTTGCCAAATTAAATTTGCCTTGCCTAATTATAGTTGCCTAGCCTACTATATAATTGAAAGTCTAATCATCATCACTTCCTGTTTGCGCTTTATATTGATTTTAGAAAAAATGCTACCACATAGGGCTGTGATTTATGGCCATCTTACTTAGAGTCCCCCTCCGCTGTGCAGGACAAGAGGATTTTTCCCATCAATTAAAAATAAAAGAGTTATTAGTGTTAAAAAATGTTGAGATTCTCTCCTGAAGACCACACCCCTTCTGGAGGGACAATAAAACCCAGAAGTGTTGAGTGACTCAGTCAGTCTCTGCAAGATGGGGGAGTGAAAGGGTCACGTCTCTCATTCTGAGCTGTGAATAACATTGAACACATGTCTACTAAACTGTGAGTGGTTTTACTGACCTGTCAGTGCCCTTAATGTAGTTTGAAAATATAGTTTGGAAATGCTAAAGCCGTGTTGCCTTTGGTTTGGAAATGCGAAAGCTGTTTTGCCTTTGGTTTGGAAATGCTAAACCTGTGTTGCCTTTGGTTTGGAAATGCTAAAGCTGTGTTGCCTTTGGTTTGGAAATGCTAAAGCTGTGTTTATAGTAAATATTATCTACTATATTAAATGTATCTTATATAATCTGATTTGTATTTAAATATAGTTTGTTAGTGTGGACGTTCTCAGGTTACAGGCCATTTGGTCACAGACCACACGTTTTTCATTAGTACAAATTCCTTAGCTCTGCTATAACACAAAGGGCTCAGAGTTTACGACTGACAACTGTTAATATTAGCCTAATATAGCAAGGAGTCTCGGGGTCTGTGAGCCAGTCTTTAGCTACATTTAAATATACTCATGTTGGGACAAGAGGAAGGTCAGAACGTGGTTGGGTGAGGAATATGTGATTTTTATGTTGGATACCTTATGTTTATAAAAACTGAGGTGACTAGGTTTTGAGAAAGAGATGGTGGTCTGGAAATGTAACAATCCTTTGAATAAGGTTGTTAGAATTATGGCAAAGTTGTAAAGAGGCCCAAAGTGGTGGTTGGAATGCCATACCCTAGAGAAAACAAGAAAGGGGGAGGGAGTATGAGATGGCCAAGAGACCATTATCATTAATCAAGTGAGACATTTATATGACCATTGCTGTGCTGGGAAGATAGGAGATGTGAGTTTGTAAAGACAAAGTAAATTTCTATTTAAAAGTGTGTAATGTAAGATAATGTTAGTTTAAATATGATTTATAAAGAGATCAACTGGCAAATATATATTGTGGTTTAATTAGGAGTATAAATGTTAGATCCCTGTGGAATTGTAGTTTAAGAAGTAACATTCTTTCCCAAGAGTATAGGTTTAATGGGAAGAATGTCTTGTATATATAAATTGAGTAATCATTGTATCTATTGTATTTTGAGAAGTGGGTTCTGGAAATTGTCTATTTTTCATGAATTTCACTTTTTGGAATGAAATCTGAACAAAGGAGTTAAATGCACATGGCAAAGGAAGGGCCATAAAAGGGAGTCATGTGACTTATAACTGTTGCAAATGTGGAAATGTACTGGGAAGGAAGGGATAAGTGGGAGCAAGTGATTGGCTGGTAATAAGGGAATGTTAGCAAATTATTGGATATGGAAATGTAACGGGGTGGGCATGCTGATTTGAAAATGGTATAAAAAAATGATGACCCTTTGTTTGGAGAGAGAGAGAGCGGGAGAGAGCTCCACGTGATTTGATGATGTGGGGAACTCCAACTTTTGTTTTCAAATAAAAGTTTAAACTTCTTGAAGAATTCTCCGCGTGATCTGAATTAATTTGAATATTGAAAACCACAACATAATTGGCGCAGCGAGCAGGGTCTGTAAGAGACTATAATTAAAAGACAAAAAGCCTAGGGTGCTTCCAAGCCCCTCGTTGTCTCTCGGATGGGAGCAGAATTTTGTAAACGTCATCCCGTCACCCATTCCTTCTCTCCAGAGATGCTGCCTGCCAGCTGAGTGACCATACTGAGGGAATTCCCACGTGTATGAAGCAGAGAAAAACGGCTCTTCCCGACTGTTGAGAATGGATTCGGTGGTTTGTACCCACTCCGCCTCCCTGTCCAGCCACCCACCCACCCACCAAGCCAGCCAGCCGGATCCCTCCTCGTTACAGTGGCGGAAGCGACATTTCCAAGAGAATGGGGCAGAGAGCTGGGGAAGGGCTCGGATGGGAGCAGGGCAGATGAGGCACACCAACGGAACAAACAAGTTGATGGCTGCAAGGGGCAGGCAGCAGAGGTCTTGTGCCCCAGCGAGGCAGACCGTTCTTCCCCCTGCTAATGCACACACAGCAAGAGAGAGATGAGAGCAGAGAATGATCCCAGCCTAGCTCTGGCACTGGACAGTGCTCATTTTCCATTTGTAGGTCATATCAATTGGCGCGGCTGCACTGAATTCTATCTTTAACTCAAAGCCGCAGGATGGAGCTGTATTCTTTAACACTGTTGCTTCGCCGCCACTGCCTCCTTGTTGCACAATGTTTTTTTTAAGTTCTGAAACTGTATAACTTTCAATACTGAATCAGAATATACTTACTGTATGAGATGCTGTCCAGCTCCTCTATTTGATACTTAAAACAGGCCTTAATTCACGGTTGGCTCAAAAGTAACTCGGGAGAGGAATTTGGTAAGTCAGTAGAGGAACTTGGTACATCGCAGAAATTAGAAGTAAACGGCAAACTTAGACATACACGTGGGAACTCGTTTAATCTCGTGAACATCAACATGGAATCTCGTACACAACCACGAGTGTGTTTTTTTCTTTCACTCGGGATCACTCGTGGGTAGACTCGCACCGTGAGATAGGGCCATAAGGAAAACACAAACAATCTCCCTGATGTACTAGTGACCAGAGGGTAGGTGACGGAGGAACTGAAGGAAATTCACATTAGGTAAAAAATGGTTGGGTAGACTGATGGGTCTAAGGCTGATAAATCCCCAGGGCTTGATGGTCTGCATCCCAGGGTACTTAAGGAAGTGGCTCCATAAATTGTGGATGCATTGTTGATCATTTTCCTATGTTCTATTGATTCAGGATAAGTTCCTGGGGATTGGAGGGTACATAATGTTATCCCAGTTTTTAGGAAAGGCAGGAGAGAGAAAACAGGGAATTATAGGCCAGTAAGCCTGACATCGGTGGCGGGGATGATGCTGGAGTCAATGATAAAAGATGAAATAGCAGCACATTCAGATAGCAGTAAATGGCCTGTCCCACCAGAATGCGATTGCATGCATCTAGTGCAACCATACGTAGTGGCTTGAGGCGTATGGCCTCACAGGGCTTGTCCCACTTCGAACTGCAGAGTCGTCTGGAGTTGTGCGGGGCTGGTCACGACATCATACTCACCAATCAGCTGGGCAGGTGGTGGGCCGACTGAATTTGGACGTCACATGGCGTCGGGCGGTGACGTCATCACGCAACGGCACAATGGGCGGTAGCGTCATCGCGCAAAGCCACGCGCTAGGCTATGCCATCGAAACGCTGCGGACACCCGTTGAGACACTGCATACGGCCTCAATGCTGTTGCGGGCCGACAGGCGTTGTCGCGCCGGATTTTCGGACAGTGCAAGATTTTTGGAGCCCCGCGCAATGTCGGGACCAGCCCGCACAACTCCATACGACTCCGGCGATCGAAGTGGGACCAGCCCCATGAGGCCGTACGCCTCAAGTGACCACGTTTTGGTCGCGCTAGAAGAATGCAATCGCATGCTGGTGGGACAGGCCCTTAACAGAATGGGTCCGAGTCAGCATGGATTTACGAAGGGGAAATTATGCTTGACTAATCATCTTGAATTTTTTGAGGATGTAATTAGGAAAATGGACAAGGGAGAGTAAGTGGATGTAGTGTACCTGGACTTTCAGAAAGCATTTGATAAGGTCCCACATAGGACATTAGTGGGCTAAATTAGATAACATGGTATTGGGGTAGAGTTCTGACATGGATAGAAATATGGCTGACAGTTAGGAAACAAAGAGTAGGGATTAACGGGTCCATTTTAGAACGGCAGGCAGAGACTAGTTGGGTACTGCAAGGCTCAGTGCTGGGACCGCAGCTATTTACAATATACATTCATGATTTAAATGAAGGGATTCAAAGTAATAGCAAATTTGCAGATGACACAAAACTTGGTGGCTGTATGAACTGTGAGGAGGATGCTATGAGGATGCAGGGTGACTTGGACAGGTTGGGTGAGTGGGCAGATGCATGGCAGATGCAGTTTAATGAAGAAAAATGTGAGGTTATCCACTTTGTTGGCAAAAACAGGAAGGCAGATTAGTATGTGAATGGTGTCAAGTTCGGAACAGGGGAAGTACAAAGAGATCTGGGGGTCCTTGTTCAACAGTCACTGAAAGTAAGCATGCAGATACAGCAGGCAGTGAAGAAAGGGAATGGCATGTTTTTTTATTTTTTTTTATTTTATTTTTTATCTTATTTATATAGCACATTTTTTAGTCAACTTGCATTGACCCCAAAGTGCTTCACATAATTACATTACATTTACACACAGGTAAAGGTGGGTGAAGTGTCTTGCCCCAAGGACACAACGACAGTATGCACTCCAAGCGGGATTCGAACCGGCTACCTTCCGGTCGCCAGCCGAACACTTAGCCCATTGCGCCATCTGTCGTCCCTATGTTGACCTTCATAACAAGAGTAGTTGAGTTTAGGCGCAAAGATATCCTTCTGCAATTGTACAGGGCCCTAGTGAGAACACATCTGGAGTATTGTATGCAGTTTTGGTCTCCAAATTTGTGGAATTACATTCTTGCTATTGAGGGAGTGCACCGTCGGTTCACGAGATTAATTCCTGAGATGGCAGGACTGTCATATGTTGATAGAATGGAGCGACTGGGCTTGTATACTCTGGAATTTAGAGGAATGAGAGGGGATCTTATTGAAACACTTAAGATTATTAAGGGTTTGGACATGCTAGAGGCAGGAAACATGTTTCCGATGTTGGGGGAGTCCAGAACCAGGGGCCTCAGTTACAGAATAAGCGGTAAGCCATTTAGAACGGAGATGAGGAAAAACTTTTTCACAGAGGTTTGTGAATCATGAGAGAGTTGGATCGAGCTCTTAAAGATAGCGGAGTCAAGGCAGGAACTGAGTACTGATTGTGGATGATCAGCCATGATCACAATGAAAGGCGGTGATGGCTCGAGGGGCTGAATGGCCTAGTCCTGCATCTGTTGTCTATTGTCTATTGTCCGAAAAAAGGGCCATGATAGTTAATAATGTAGGATTTTGTGAGCACATTAACTCTATTTATAAAGTCAAATGCCTTGGTTTATTGATCTAGTAGAATTTAATACAGCATAAATAATGTATAAAGCAAGAAATAATTTACTACCAGGTAATATACAAAAAATGTTCTTTAACAGGGAGGGTGGTTATAATTTTAGAGGAAAGTTTAATTTAAATAAACTTTGTGTTCGTACAACTATGAAGAGTATGTGTATTTAAATCTGTGGGGTGAAATTGTGGAATGATTTGGATGTGGAACCCAAGCAAAGTATAAACATTACTGAATTTAAGAAGAAGTGCAGAAAATTTTGTTTTCCAGAGGTATGAGAAGGGGGAAGGGCTGTCATGGTGGTTATGTTTTAATTTATTGACATAGTGTGATATTCGCGTTTGTACATAGAATATAGATAATTGTTTATAGACTGTATATATGTGTGTTTGCATGCATGCATATATGTGTGTATATATATATATATATGTTTGTGTATATATATATATATATATATATATATATGTATATATATATATATATATATATATATATATATATATATATATATATATATATATATATATATATATATATATATATATAGATGAGATAAAGTTTGTGAATTAATTGATGAATAGCAGAGAAGGGATAGGAATAAATAAGTGTATACTTCCTCCTACTGCTTTCCAAACGAGTAAGATTTGTGATGTTTATGATGTTATTTAATGAGAGTTCATTTCATTTTATTGTTATTTTGCTTTGTTTAAACTTTTTTTGTTTTACATGTTCGATATAAAATATGTACTACTAAAAATATATATATACTAGGTAAAACTTTACTTGAGTTGGCGCAATCACAGTAACAGTAACAGCAGACACAGGGATACCCATCTATACCGGACTATGGAAGAAAATAATTTTACTGTGCATTTGCAAATGTGACAAATAAAAGCACTATTGACCATTGGGATCTTTTATGACACTGCAACCATGCCCGATGCACATTTATGGTTTGCTTATCAAGTATTGCTAATCATTTATTGTGTTATTAATGATTGTATAGTTATTTGTTGTGCCTTCGTACTAATCCACCTGTAAATTGGCAGCAAGTAAGAATTTAATTGTTCTGTTCCGGGAGCATATGACAATTAAACATGCTAGACTCGCAACGTTGAGCTCAACTGCAACTCCATGCTACTGCTATTTAATAAGGCTTACAGTCCCCACTATGGTGACCTAATTTGCGAGTTTAGAAGAGTTTGCGCTCGTCACAAACTCGCAGCATTGTCGACACGTCGTCCTAGGAGGTCACTGTAACTCTCTTTCATGCTCGAGATAAGTTCCCGCATACTCGCAACCTCAGTTTGGTTGAGGAAAATGTTTCAACATGCTGAAACATTTTCCATGAGTAAAATTGGTCGTCATGGTTCTTTTGAACTCGTAGTGCTGTGGTAGTGGGGTTGCCATGTAGTTATAGGTAGTCGAGATGGCCGTAGGCCGTAGGCAATCTCCTTTGCTCATTGGGGAAAAAAAACGTAAGCACAAGTTTTCAGAACCAAGGAAAACCAACCGGTAATGTTAAATGCCTGCTAAAATTTATAACAAGTTGTCTGGCTTCTTAAAAGTGTCTCCACACCTTCTTCCCGTTCTCTCCCCGTTCTCTCCCCGTTCTCTCCCCGTTCTCTCCCCTTCACCAATGGCCTGTCGGCATGCATTGCGCATTGCGGTCATTCGCAGTGTCTTGATGGCGTATGCAGCATCTTGATGGCGTACACAGCATCTTGATGGCGTATGCCTAGCACGGGCATTGCGCGATGATGTCACCGCCCGGCATGGCGTTGCGTGATGACGTCACCGCCCGACGTGTGCGATGCCCAAATTCAGTCAGCCCGCCTCCTGCCCAGCTGATTGGTAAGTGTGACGCAAATTACGTCACGCGCGAACTTAGCGCGAACTTAGCACGTACTTAGTGCGTATTTAGTGCCTGCTTAGCGTGAACTTTTCGTGAACTTCGCGTGAACTCTGCTTCTGTTTGGTCGCGCCAAACGCATGCAATTGGATGCAAGTGGGACAGGCCCTTTACCTACACTGTGCCTGCCGTATTTTACCTTCCTGTTCATCGCGGGTATCAACTTGACTTTGCACCATGTGAATTTCAGACAGCACTCCCCTGCTTTCCCAGGCTCCCGCCTTTGCGATGTGTGTGTGTGTGTGTGTGTGTGTGTGTGTGTGTGTGTGTGTGTGTGTGTGTGTGTGTGTGTGTGTGTGTGTGTGTGTGTGTGTGTGTGTGTGGTGTGATCGATCCAGCTCATGGTTTCATCGCTGATGGTTGATGCAGCTCGCGCTTTTTCAGGCGAGTGCCCCCGAGCTTGAAGATCAACAGTTGCTGAAAAGTTGCGTAAGTGGGACAGGCCCTTTATAGATATATGTTCTTTCTCTCTCCATCATGGTTGTCACAGACTAATCTGAAATTCAGTGTTGTTGCTTAACACTGACTTACTCCAAAATTCCTAAGCCTGTCAATTGACTTTCATCACCAAAATGAAAGCATTAATAAACTTCCATTTTGGGGAAGCAGATAGGACATTAAGAAATCATAAATAGTTTCAACTGATGGAAACTACTGTGAACTGAATCACTGAAGGTACTGAAGCTGGTAGATATCAACGTCTTTATTCATTATGACAAGCAGGCATTGTCATGGAGAGACTGAGTAGAATCTCTCCAAACCCAAAGTACATTAAGCTTCTATACATTTAAGAACAAAGATAACAGCAGGTGATTCAATACAATTTCAATAGCTACAGTGACATTCAGTATTTTAAGTCAGACAAATTTGTTGCATTATATTACATTTTTACAGGGGTAGCATACTGTAACTGGCAAGACACCTCTGAATGTTAAGTATGTCAAGTAGACTATTATCTGAATGGTGGCCGATTAGGAAAAGGGGAGATGCAACAGGACCTGGGTGTCATGGTACACCAGTCATTAAAAGTAGGCATGCACGTGCAGTAGGCAGTGAAGAAAGCAAATGGTATGTTAGCAATCATAGCAATAGGATTTGAGTATAGGAGCAGGGAGGTTCTACTGCAGTTGTACAGGGTCTTGGTGAGACCACACCTGGAGTATTGCGTACAGTTTTGGTCTCCTAATTTGAGGAAAGACATTCTTGCCATTGAGGGAGGACAGAGAAGGTTCACCAGACTGATTCCTGGGATGTCAGGACTTTCATATGAAGAAAGACTGGATAGACTCGGCATGTACTCGCTAGAATGTAGAAGATTGAGGGGGGATCTTATAGAAATTTACAAAATTCTTAAGGTGTTGAACAGGCTAGATGTAGAAAGATTGTTCCCGATGTTGGGGAAGTCCAGAACAAGGGGTCACAGTTTAAGGATAAGGGGGACATCTTTTAGGACTGAGATGAGGAATTTTCTTTTCACAACATTCCAGTGGTGAATCTCTGGAATTCTCTGCCACAGAAGGTATTTGAGGCCAGTTCATTGGCTATATTTAAGAGGGAGTTAGATGTGGCCCTTGTGGCTAAAGGGATCAGGGGGTATGGAGAGAAGGCAGGTACAGGATACCGAGTTGGACGACCAGCCATGATCATATTGAATGGCGGTGCAGGCTCGAAGGACCGAATGGCCTACTCCTGCACCTATTTTCTATGTTTCTATGTCTATGTTTCTATGTTAACATACCTTTGCTGGACAAAGTAATTCCATAGGCTATCTGAGAGCTTCTGGGGGCCCAGAATCCAACATTTGTGTTGTAACACCTGACTCTCTGAGTACAGAAGTACTTCAATCATTGACACACAGAGCAATGTGCTTATGATGATGTTTGATGTGCTCGGTGACAAAATAAGTCTGGTCTGGAAGCTTCCTTCATCTCTGCCACTATGGTGCAAAATAATTTAACTGAAGATGTTTGATTCCTGGTTTCATGTTGGCCAAATAACATAGTCCCCATGTTTTATATTTGGCTGATGCTGACTGTGCGTTTCAAGATCATATCACTTTACAAACCACATCTCTTGACCAGCCTGTGCTCTGTAGGCAGCACTTGTTGTTTACAAAGCTGTCCTTTTAATTTCAAGTGTAGGGAGGAACTGCAGATGCTGGTTTACACAAAATGCTTGATATGCTTCTTCAGAAGGATCTGAACAAGGGTCTCAACCAGAAATGCCGCCCATTCCTTCTCTTCAGAGATGCTGCCTGTCCTGCTGAATTACTCCAGCATTTTGTGTCATCCTTTTATTTTCAAACCGTTTACTGCTCACTATTTACATTAGAATACGTTTTACCTAAAGATGAGTTCATGTTTGAGTTAATGCCTGCTAGATCTTTATTATTTCATAACTCCTGAATCCAAACTTAAGCCACGCACAAAACCATATCCTGTGTAGAAAAGTTAATAAACAATACTCTTTGATATAACCGTTGCTTCTGTCAACATGACAAGGTGGGAGCAATAACTTTGTATGTGCTGCACCAGATGCAAGAGATGCAGGTTGAGAGATGAAAAAGATTGCGTTGGTGAGTCCAATACTAATGTTCTAGTACATTCTAATTTTGTCCCTTTAATTCCAACGACCTGGAATGTAATTCCTTCACATAAATATTTCATAACATAATAGGATATAAATTAATTCTCTGCAGAATGTTATAATGTGTACAGGTTGAACTATGCTTGAGAAATTGGGTTAATTTTATTTCTAAATGGAGTTCAATGAAAATATTTAACTACATTTTCCATTTAGTTCACACAACTGTGGATGAATCTCTCCCTATTGGGTTGTAAAATAATAAAAGTAATAAAGAACGGTGTTGTCTATATTTTATCCGTTTTAGCTTCCACTTTAATTTTATGTTCTTGCTCTAACATTTGTGTAGCCTTCCAGAAACCATTTTATGAGTCGGCTAAAATTGTACATTTTTTTCCTTGTCTGTGGGAATTTTGGAATCTGATTGGTTACTCAGGCAGTCTGAGGACACTGTAATTGCTGGATGCCAGGGTTCCTCTTGGCACTGATGCCTGACGGCAACTGAGATCCAGTAATGGTGAAGTTCGTGTTTTGGTAGAGGTAATACAAAGTTCACAGTCTGCTTCACCACTAGCCAAAAAATTCCAGGCCAGTATATAACCTTAGAATTTCCCAAAATATTTAAGAATCAAAAATGAAGGTTTAATTATTATGTTTTGTCAACAGATGCAACAACCCAGTTACACATATTGAGGTTCCATAAACAGCATACAAAATAAATGACTATAAAATATATTTTGAATTATTTCATTGAGAGAGGAATGTTGGTCAGTGTATGAGGCGAATCCACACACAAGAGACTGCAGATGCTTGGAGAACTTAACAGGTCAGGCAGCATCTGTGGAGGGAATGGACTGATGATGCTTCTGTCCTTGGCCTCCTACTGTACACTGCTAGTGTGAGGCCACATGCAAACTGGAGAAATAGCACTTCATATTCAACTTAATTAATTAAGCTACAACCCAACAGTATGAACATTAAATTCCCATATTTAACATAATACCCCCTATACCATCTTCTCTCACCCCATCCTCCATATTGGTACATACATATTTCTCCCACCATCTCTGTCACCTTGCTCTATTCCCCTCCTCCTTATGCTGATCTCCCACACCCTTCCATCTCCAAGCCCTCTGTTTCATTTTTTATCCCACTGGTTAACATTTCCCTCCTCCTTGTTTTTCCTTATCTGACACCCTTTGCCTCCTTTTCACCTCTATCCTTCATCATTCCCTCCATCTATCTGCCACTCAATCCCCATCACTTATATCCACCTACCACTTACCTAACTTTGCTTCCTGCTCCACCCACTGAATTGAATTGTTTTGAAAGATACAGCATGGAAACAGGCCCTTCAGCCCACTGGGTCACCTGTCCGTACTAGTTCTATGTATTCCCACTTTAATATCAACTCCCTACACATGAGGGGCAATTTACAGAGGCCAATTAACCTACAATCTCACTCGTCATTGGGATCTGTGAGGAAACCGGAACAACTGGTGGAAATCTATGCGGTCACAAGAAGAACATGACAGCACTTGAGATCAGAATTGAACCTGGATTTCGGGCACTGTGAGATGGCAGCTTTACCAGATGCACCACAGCACTGCACATTTCTCCCCTCTCTTTCCAGTTTTCTCCTCCCCACCCTCACTCCATCAGTCTGATGCAGAGACCTGACCGAAAATGTAATTTGTCTATTCCCTCTTCGGGTGCTGCATGTCATGCTGTTACTACAGAACTTTGTCTTTTGAATGTATGTATCCGTGCACTTATGACATCCATGTACTTATTCAAATAGAGCCACTGAATATATAATATCTAGTTGGAGAGCTTAACTGAAACAGATTTGCTGGCCAGGGTTCTCCGGTGAAAATCTCAGCAATTCTGTGCTTAGCTGCCTGCAATTCTGCATTTACACATTAGGAAGTTCAGTTTTTTTAAACATGCTGACTGCTGTCTACTGGCATTTTACCAATACTTTGATGCAACAAACAACTTATTTCTAGCAATTCTCCAATCAACCAGATTTGCTTGAACAACCTGCATCAGGTTTAACCTGATTCAGGAAAAACATCTCCATTCAGATCAATGAAGAGGAACATTTGTTAAGCTATATTAGTATCTTTTAATTTACTTTATTTCAATGGTTTTTAAGTTGTTAAATATTTTGAAGTACTTTGTATATTAAAATGTCTTATATCCTTTATTGCTGTATTGCATTAATAGTAATGGTCACATTTTTGAAGGCTTGATTCATTTTCATTCATGTTTAATTTCTGAATTTCTGACAAGGCTGATGATAGCAATACAGTCTTGTACAGTATTCAAGCTGTGGAATGGAACGGGTTTTAAATCAAGCCTGCTAAAATTGCACCCGATTGCAGTAAGATTTTAATATGCATATTACGCATACAGGTAGATTTTGCAACTATTTTACAGGTGACGATGTATCTATCATGAAATAGAAGCAGGTACTTCCATTTGTGAATTGACAAAGTGCAGTTGATACTTTCTCAGTCCCAATCACAAGTCAAAAGTGTGGTTTGTCAAATGCACTGGATATGAACTGGAACCATAACGTTTTTGCTTGCTGTAGCTTTACTGGTAATAACAATATTTACTGGTAATAAATAAATATACAATGAATTGGCAATTATTCTAAGTAAACCTGACCATGATAGTGCAAAAACCACCACATTGAGCAACTATAGTGATGCAAATTCCACAGTGATTTGATGCTGAGGGAGGGTTGTGCAGGGTGGGTCAAGAACCTAATGGTTGACTGGAGGAAGTTGTACTTTAACCTGAAGATAATGGTTCTCACGCTCCTGTACTTCTTTCCAATGGTAGTAGCAAGCATGGTTAAGGTGGTGTGAATCTTTAATTTTACTTCGGAGTCACGTGAGTGACTACGTGAAGAACCCCGCTCATGTGCATGGTCGTCGGATTGCCGTTCGCATGGCGAAGCACCGGACTGGTCAGGCACGTCGCTGCATGCCAGCGGTAAGTTTAATCTAAAAAGGTAAGCTTTTTATTTCTTACCTGTGTTGATCCCATGCAGGAACCTCTTTTACAGAGGTTTCCTGTTGGTACTTCGGGAAGCCGACGAGGGAACCAGCTACAGGCTGTGGGGAGACCCTGGTTCCGACCGCGGAATCGGGTAGCTGGAGAAGGCGGGTTTGTGATTTTTAGTCAGTGATTTTCAAACACTGGGGCAATATCCCAGTTGGGTTGCACAGCAGCACAGCGGTAGAGTTGCTGCCTTGCAGTGCCAGAGACCCGGGTGCAATCCTAGCTACGGGTACCGTTTGAATAAAAAATTTAAGTTCTCAGAGGACAACGTGGGTTTCTCTGGAGGCTCCGTTTAAGAACGGTTAGCCCTATTGCCGGGAGGGTCCCCCTCCGGTAATAGATATAGATGCTGGGGTTCCCCACAGTGGTGGGGTAAAAACCGATTAGACGGTCAGCCCTAGTACGGCAGGGTTCCCCTCCGGTAAAATATACAGATGCTGGGGTTCCCGGGGAAGGGAAATCCAGCAGCTATGAGGATAAAACTAACCTCAGTGGTCAGCATTAGTGCTGGGAGGGTTCCCCTCAGGTAAGGTATAAAAATTTAGAGGTTGGTCAGGATGAAGGTCGTAATGGAGAGGATGCTCCATCTAGACACACTAGGGAGTTGTGTCAGCATGAGCCTATGTAGGAGCCCACGCCAGCAGCGCCTGGAACAGGGCTGCTTAATGTGGATGCCTAGTCTATGGCAGCGCCGGCCTATGAGAGAGCCCGCATCAGCCGCGCCTTGGGATAGGGCTGCTTAATGTGGATGCCCAGTCTATGGCAGCGCAGGCCTATGGGAGAGCCGTGCCAGCAGCGCCTTTGGACAGGGCTGCTTCATGTTGATGCCTAGTCTAATGGCAGCGCCCGCCTATGGTAGAGCCCGCGCCAGCAGCGCCTGTTAACAGGGCTGCTTAATGTTTCCCTCTAGGAGAAGGAAAACATGACGGGTCAATATAAGTCTGACACCGAGTCTATGGCAGCACGGGCCTGTGGGGAGCCCGCGCCAGCAGCGCCTTGTAACAGGGCTGCTTAATGCCTCTCTTTTTTGGAGGAGGGAGCATGCCGGGTCAGTATAAATCTGATGCCGAGCTTGAGGGTAGAGATACGGAGCATACCCAAGGGATGAAGGCCATGTGTCAGAAGTACCATTCCTGGCAGCAAGGTTTGCCATCCCAACACAATGCAGTGAACACGGCTCAGGGGGACATTAGAGACAGCCGCTGAATGTGCTATTCAGGTAAGACCTATTCAACATGGAAAACCTGGAGGGTGAAGCACAAGCTGTTGGACCAATCAAGGCCAACAACGAGCAAAGCTTCATCGTTTCTGCAACAACGCACCCCACGTCTTCATCGGCAGTAAGCGGTTCACTGAAGCTGGTGGCAGCATGAAAGCAGGCCAGAGGCTCCATTCACTCTGCGAGTTCTGCTCTACAACTAAGGACCACTTACAAGTTGGTAAGATTTACACTTGGTTGCACAATACATGAATGATTAAGACATAATCATCTCCTTAGAGACATCTAACCATGCAAAACTGGATAATAATAGCGTTCCAAGCAGGTTAGAATTGGGCCAGAATTGTGTTTTGAGGTAGGCTCATTATTTTGGCCAGGATTGCCTTCGAAACAGGCTAGGTATAATGATCAGAGTTGTTTATCAACACAGGTTCAGAATTGGGGCCAGAATTGTATTATGGCCAGGATTGTCTTGCAAGACAGGCTCTGAAATTGGACCAGAGTTGTCGTTTAAGGCAGGCACAAAATGATGACAGGCGTGGCCTGGTCATTACGAAAGATGGCTGATTAACAACTGATTTTTATAGGGTGTTCCCATTTACAGGGATCACCGGAGATATTTGGAGGAGGCAATTGCTATGATGAGGCAATAATAACAGTATGATGACAATAAGCATTCAAAGCGGACTACGCAGAGTTCAAAAACACTGTTATGCCTTGTCTGGATGGGATTTTAATGCTGTATGTTTGCTAAAATCCACATTGTCAGTCTCAAACTATATTTAGGAAATTGGGCTCTTCTATACAGTTAAATTCAGTTGTTACCAAATAGACTTGTTGGTCATTGGGATTTACCTTTAACTATTAATTGGCCTATGACGCCGCCCTGGGCAAAAGATTGCAGTTAATAGAAACCTGTAACAGCCTTGTGGTTAGAATCAGCCTCTACTCATTAAGACTAATTGGCAATATAATGGCTGTGATTCAGCTGTGCAAGTGGGAGAATTGACATCATGCTTAATGGCAAACTCTAAAGTGCCATGTAGGTCATTGTTAATACACTGATGCTATTACTTCTGCTGCTGCTGACAAATATGATGAATAAAACTGTATTGTATTGTATTGTACTAGCTGAAGCTACCAAAGTCACTATGATGGACAAACAGTATTTAGCAGTGTTCCAGCAGTTGGTCAGTAAATATTGCAGTTATATTGAAAAAATAATGCTAATGCCCCTAACGTGGGAATTTGCGAAGGTCTTCTCCAGTTTGCAGTAGGAAGATTTGCATGATTTACCAATTCTTCAGTTATTGGTATCAACTATTTATAGACCCTACGTACATTCTATGGGTTAAAAAGTGACTGAGCGAATATCCATAATCTGCATGGTCAACTTCAGGTTGATACATTAAGATGGTGTCATATGTTGGTCACATGGGTGCAATCAAGTAAAAGTAAAAGTATCCTGTAATGGTTTACCTAATCTCATTTGCCACTGGTGTATCATCAAATACAGATCATGACAACACAGAACGGGTGTTGGACCACACAGTATTTATGAATTTCTGGTTAAATGGAACACCATATATCGATATGTTGCTGTCATGCTTATTCACAGGTTGCAAAAATATGTGGCATAACAGTGGCGAAAGATACATTCTCGCTACAAGGAGGAGGAATGGGCTTTTATATCTTCCTCCATTTTTGCCTCGTCAGTCGGGTCTTCATATAAAGTCATCAAGATCTCGTTTTAGGTTTTTTCTATTGTCTGATCGGCCTATGCAGCTTAAATTCCTGATTTGTTGGGAATAATAAGACAAGCTTATACGGTTATTCTAAATGTAAATGTTGCTGGTTCAGGCAGTGGCTCAGGAAAATCAGCCGTTGCATGTTAAAATCAATTTATGCTCTGCAGTTTCTGAATAGACTACCCTACGGCTTGAGTTGGCACACTTATCCTTGTATGGGTTCACTCCAGAGTGCTGAGATAGCACCAAAAATGGAAAAGCAGTACATTTCTTTTTCAAGAGATGGGAAGTGTTGTTTAATGCTAATATTCTATTTAAAAACGCTACAGATTACTGACGTCTTGGAGTTCATTTTAAATGGTCTTTTGACAATAATTGAGTTATAGGGCCATTAACTGTGCCACCATGCTTTCCCATCATATTTACTGCAGCAAACTGGACCCACCCTGTCGGGTTCACCCTGGATATCGAGTCTGTAAAAGATATCTTTAACACGTTCCCCCAGGACAAGTACAATGTAGTATGGGATATTGACATTGTGTTAACACTATTTCACAAGGGGGCTCCAGTTAGATTTGGTCGGCTCTCATAAGGTAGTTACCCTACTGCCGCTGGTTTAGTGCAAAAGATTCAGTCGCTACATATTGCGAAGGGACAGGATGATTATATCAGTAAATAATATATAATATTTTATGTTTATAATTACTTAAGCACAGCAGAAGGTGTGTCAGGTCTCAAAATAGTTCAAGGTAAACCCATGGACCTTTGGCTATGTGAGGGCACACATATACAACAATACATCAAGGTCACCAAGAGCCTCTAAGGCTCTGAATTTGTAATGCTTGTTAGTACACAAAACGTTATAAAACGTATCCGGTCAGACCATTTCCAGGTGATAAAACGGGGTTGATTTATGCAGGAGTAGATGCTGATTTACAGATCTTCACTGCACCAGGGCTGTTACAACATCAGCAACAAGGGTTATTTACGTTCGGCTGGGCCACATCCTAATGGCTGCAGCATGGTCTAATGAACGATTTTCCAAACATTTTATAATAACCCATTGCCAGACCAAGGGTATTTTTCAACTCTATTTTACATTGTATTTATAGTTCCACCCGGATGAGAGATGTTACTATTATTATTACTTCATTGAACAGCATCAGCATGTTTTAAATCTATGTCATGACTGTATCCATTGTGAATGTTTTTTCCCTCATTTGTCTATGAAGCAGTTGTGGTTGTGTAGACTCGTTTCTCACGGCATGAAATCACAGAGCTTTGAAATCTTCACATAGTCACTCACGTGGCTCCGAAGTAAAATGGTAAGATTAAATGAGAACTTACCAGTTTGAAGTTTGATCTTTATTTTATGAGTAGAAACGATGAGGGACTACCTGCAATCCGCTCCCAACCATCTCTCACAAAGGTCATCTGATACTTCTAGGTTTCTGGTCTTACTATTATACTTCAATTACTATTACCTGTGATTACACACCGCTGCTTTGAAGATTGATGACCATGCGCACGTAGTCTTCACATAGTCCCTCATCGTAACTCCTCATAAAATAAAGATCAAACTTCAAACTGGTAAGTCCTCGTTTAATATTACTATTATATTAGCTTCTTGTACATTCCTTTGACGGTAGAGAGGTTAATACCCATGATGGACCAGACAATGCCCACCACTTTCTGCAGCCTCATTCATCTATGTATGTTTGAATTGCCAAAACAGGTTGCAAGGCATCCAGCCACACACCACGGTCCACATTTAGCAAAAGTAAGGGAATCTGGGGGCATTTTGCAATCTTATCAGAAATAAACAAGGAGCACTTCATGCAAGGATATAAACAAGCTAATAATGATAAAGTCTGCAATATGGTATTTAATTATTGCAGTGAGGCTTCAACTTGAAAAGTTAGCTCTATTCCTTTCTTCCCAGAGAATCAGCCTCACTTTTTGAGTATTTCCACCATTTCCTGTTTTTATTTTAGTTTATAATATTGAGAATTAAGATACACAAATCAGTGATGGTCCCGTTACAACTTTCAGAAGATGAATTCAGAATCTTAGCTGCATGCAGTGATTACTTGTGGACCAATCATTTAAATCCAGTGATTTAGCCTGTCTACTATGGGCAATGTGTAATCGTAATGCTCATTTGGATTTCATGAATAGAAACAAATGGGGAAATTGGGCAAAAATACCTTTAAAGTAACATTCTGGTGGGTTATGCACAGGTTCAATGAGTTGAGACAGCAATGGTGTGGAAGTGTATGAAGAGCACCCAGCTACCAAATCGGCACTACATTGACCACCAAGAAATGTGTATGTGCTTCGACAATTCTCCCCACGTGCAGAAGCACTGAAGAAAAAGCTGTTTTTCAGTTTCTTACCTTGCCAGAGATGCGATTACCTTCCGGATTGTATCTCCGGTCACTCTGCAGCCTACCATCGACGGAGCTGAAGGCCTCCTCGGACTGACCTTGATTGCCCACTGTGGACTTACTATCAAGAGCACACAGTTTCGGGAGAGGCCAGTCAGGAGCTCCAACGAACGCAGAGGCTCAGCCAGCCCCGATGCGAGGTTCAATCGCCGGCGTGGGGGAGCTGCAATTCCCCTGATGCAGGAGCTGATCGCCCAGATGAGGAGAGCCCAAATGCCACTGGCTATGGTAGTCAATATTGTCCCGTCAATGGAGGGCTCGAGGCCCCCGACCACGGTAGAGCAAACAAGGGAAGAGATTGAACTTTTTTTCGCCTTCCATCAGTGAGGAATGTGATGGATGTTTATGTTTATGTTAAAATGCGTTTCATGTCTTCTGTTTCTTTTTATTTGTATAACTGACCTGGCAAATTACATTCCTCGTACGTTGCAAAATATACTTGGGTAATAATGTATTATTGTAATTGTTTAAGAAAGAACTGCAGATGAGGGAACAATCGAAGATAGAGAAAAAATGCTGGAGAAACTCAGCGGGGAGGCAGCATCTCTGGAGAGAAGGAATAGGTGACATTTTGGGTCGAGACCCTTCTTCAGTTTGAAGAAGGGTCGCTACCCAAAACGTAGCCTAGAGAGTCAGAGTGGACAGCTATCTGCAGAGCCAAAAGAGATGGGGGAGATATTGAATAATTTATTTTCTTCGGTATTCACCAAGGAGAAGGATATTGAATTATGTGAGGTAAGGGAAACAAGTAGAGAAGCTATGGAAACTATGAGATTCAAAGAAGAGGAAATACTGACACTTTTGAGAAATAAAAAAGTGGATAAGTCTCCATGTCCGGACAGGATATTACCTAGGACATTGAGGGAAGTTAGTGTAGAAATAGCAGGGGCTATGACAGAAATATTTCAAATGTCATTAGAAACGGGAATAGTGCCAGAGGATTGGCATACTACGCATGTTGTTCCATTGTTTAAAAAGGGGTCTAAGAGTAAACCTAGTAATTATAGACCTGTTAGTTTGACGTCAGTGGTGGGAAAATTAATGGAAAGGATACTTAGAGATAATATATATAAGCATCTGGATAAACAGGGTCTGATTAGGAACAGTGAACATGGATTTGTGCCTGGAAGGTCATGTTTGACTAATCTTCTTGAATTTTTTGAAGAGGTTACTCGGGAAATTGATGAGGGTAAAGCAGTGGATGTTGTATATATGGACTTCAGTAAAGCCTTTGACAAGGTTCCTCATGGAAGGTTGGTTAAGAAGGTTCAATTGTTGGGTATTAATGGTGGAGTAGCAAGATGGATTCAACAGTGGCTGAATGGGGATGCCAGAGAGTAATGGTGGATGGTTGTTTGTCAGGTTGGAGGCCAGTGACTAGTGGGGTGCCACAGGGATCTGTATTGGGTCCACTGTTGTTTGTGATGTACATCAATGATCTGGATGATGGTGTGGTAAATTGGAATAGTAAGTATGCAGATGATACTAAGATAGGTGGGGTTGTGGATAATGAAGTAGATTTTCAAAGTCTACAGAGAGATTTATGCTAGTTGGAAGAGTGGGCTGAAAGATGGCAGATGGAGTTTAATGCTGATAAGTGTGAGGTGCTACATCTTGGCAGGACAAATCAAAATAGGACGTACAGGGTAAATGGTAGGGAATTGAAGAATGCAGGTGCACAGAGTGATCTGGGAATAATTGTGCACAGTTCCCTGAAATTGGAATCTCATGTAGATAGAGTGGTAAAGAAAGCTTTTGGTGTGCTGGCCTTTATAAATCAGAGCATTGAGTATAGAAGATGGGATGTAATGTTAAAATTGTACAGGGCATTGGTGAGAGTCCAATTCTGGAGTATGGTGTACAATTTTGGTCGCCTAATGATAGGAAGGATGTCAACAAAATAGAGAGAGTACAGAGGAGATTTACTAGAATGTTGCCTGGGTTTCAGCAACTAAGTCACAGAGAAAGGTTGAACAAGTTAGGGCTTTATTCTTTGTAGCGCAGAAGGTTAAGGGGGGGACTTGATAGAGGTCTTTAAAATGATGAGAGGGATAGACAGAGTTGACGTGGATAAGCTTTTCCCACTGATAGTAGGGAAGATTCAAACAAGGGGACATGACTTGGGAATTAAGGGACATAAGTTTAAGGGTAACATGAGGGGGAACTTCTTTACTCAGAGAGTGGTGGCTGTGTGGAATGAGCTTCCAGTGAAGGTGGTGGAGGCAGGTTCGTTTTTATCATTTAAAAATAAATTGGATAGTTATATGGACGGGAAAGGAATGGAGGGTGGTCTGAGCGCAGGTATATGGGACTAGGGGAGAATACGTGTTCGGCACGGACTAGAAGTGTCGAGATGGCCTGTTTCCGTGCTGTAATTGTTATATGGTTATATGGTAGCCTATTCCTTCTCTCCATTATTGTGATTGTTGTTTGGGACTGATGAGTAGACCAGCAAATCATGAAGAGGTTTGCACCTGAAATGATGATTCTCTTTCTCTTTCTCTGGATGCTGTCTTTGATCTGCTGAGACCTTACAGCAATTTTTGTTGTTGTTTCAGATTTTCGACATCTATGGTTCTGTTTTGTTCTGATGCAGCCTCGGTAGGCCTGGAAGCTGAGAGGGCATCTTAGATCCAGTTTTTTGTTTTATGTTGCAGATATATAAGAAACCACATATCTCCTTTGCCAAAATCGGACTATTCCGAGACTTGAAAGTTGCAAGATGGAGCCAAAACCTGGCGACTCTCTACATGCTGTTCCAGAAGAGGATCTATTGTACTTGTCCATAGTATGATTTGATTGAATAGCATGCAGAGCAAGCCTTTCACTGTATCTCCGCACATGTGACAGAAAAATAAACCATTGTCCCATTGATAGGTTTGAAAAAAGGCCTGCATTGTTCAGAAGTAAGTTTTCAAAGAAACACTTTTTTTTTCTTTTGATACCTTGGTGGCAATCTCAGTGCAGAATGGTATATAATTGGTTTAGTAAACATGAATTCTTGTATTGGTTTGAACCAATGAACAGTGAACACTCAGGGAGTCTTTAGTGTATGCACATACTGTAATTGTACCTAAGATTAAGAATGTGCTGCCAGAGTGATCTTACCCAACTGGTGGTGTGTGCTACCTCTCAGACCTCTTGTCCTGCAGCTATATTTGCTTCAATGCTCCTTTTGGTAACGATGTAACATTTCAAAGATAATAATAGTTTCACAACCAGTTGAAACTGAAGACAGGGACACAACTGAATACTTAAGTGCAGATGTAAGCAGCAGTGGAGGCAATTCTGCAACCAACGGGACTTCATTAACAAGTTGATAGCATAAAACCAAATCCCCCAAAGATTTTTTTCTCCAATTTGGAGCTGACAAAGCAGTTCTAACTGTAGCAGTAACTTTAATATTTTCAATTGTCTCCACAACAAACTAACCAACAAAGGGACATGATCCAGATACTAGAAGAACACAAACAGCACAAGTGAAAAGTGAGTCTTCTGCAACTGTTGAATATAAAAAGTTTGATGAATAAGCTGAATAATGATTCCCATACATTTATTTGCAAACTGTCTACTTTTGGTAATAACTTAAAAATAACATTATTTTTGACATTGTAATACATTCTTTCCTCACTCTGACATTTCAAATTAAATGTTGGGCCTAATGTTAATCAAGCAGTTATAGAGTCATAGAGTGGTACAGTGTGGAAACAGGCCCTTCAACATAACTTAACCACACCGCCAACATGTCGCACTAGGCCCACCTGCCTGCATTTGGTCCATAACCCTCCAGACCAGCCCTATCCATGTACCTGTCTAACTGTTTCTTAAATGGTGTTATAGAACCTGCCTCAACTACCTCCTCTTGTTCCATACATTCACCATCCTTTGTGTGAAAAAGTTAGCCCTCAGATTTCTATTAAATCTTTTCCCCTTCACCTTAATCCTGTGTCCGCTGGTCCTCGATTCATCTACTCTGGATAAGAGACTCTGTGCATCTACCTCATTTTGTGTCTACCTGAGCATCTACCTGATCTATTCGTCTCATGATTTTATATACCTCTATAAGATCACTCCTCATCCTCCCAGCCGACTCAAACCCTCCCTATAGCTCAGACCCTGTAGTCCTGGCAACATCCTCATGAAGTTGGGAGGTTATAGAGCAAAATGGACACTCTCAAAAATACTGCAAGCCCAGGGATTTAGAGTTTTGTTCCAAGCACAAATGAGAGGGTTGCACTTAAATTAAGTATTGCAATCTGCTGATTACCAGACTGATTCCTGGGATGTCAGGACTTTCATATGAAGAAAGACTGGATAGACTTGGTTTGTACTCGCTATAATTTAGAAGATTGAGGGGGGATCTTATAGAAACTTACAAAATTCATAAGTGGTTGGACAGGCTAGATGCAGGAAGATTGTTCCCGATGTTGGGGAAGTCCAGAACAAGGGGTCCCAGTTTAATGATAAGGGGAAAAATTTTTAGGACCGAGATGAGGAAAACATTTTTCACACAGAGAGTGGTGAATCTCTGGAATTCTCTGCCACAGAAGGTAGTTGAAACCAGTTCATTGACTATATTTAAGAGGGAGTTAAATGTGGCCCTTGTTGCTAAAGGGATCAGGGGGTATGGAGAGAAGGCAGGTACAAGATACTGAGTTGGATGATCAGCCATGATCATATTGAATGGCGGTGCAGGCTCGATGGGCCGAATGGCCTACTCCTGCACCTATATTCTATGTTTCTATGTTTCTATGCTGTATGAAACCAAATTAACAGCAGGGCAGGAGCACAGACCAACAGCAGGAGGTCAGAAACAGGGCACCAATTGGGGCAGTCCAAGGTAGTTAATTAGAGGTGTGGAGGGTTGCTGCAAAAAAAAAAACGAGGGCCAGAATTTGGAGGAGGGGAAGCTTTTCAGAGCATGTGGTCATGAATAGATAGCCAGTTGAAATTAGGATCATCATCCATTACATATTTAGGGATTAATAGTTACATTGAAACAGATAATAAACATATTTTTCTTATAATATTATTGTCCAATGGTAATTAGACTACAGATTGCTTAGAAGTTAGAAGTTGTACGATCCATAACCAATCTTATCAGCAAAAATCTATGTAATCCCCTCCTCCCTTTGTTCTCAGTGGTTCTTATAACCACTTATGCTACTCGAATCTCTCAATATTTTGTACTGGAATTATTGACAGTAATTTTATCAAACTGGTTTTTGTTGTTGTTTTGACATTTGATAAATCGCATTTGTTAATTTGTTAAATTTATGCTTATCTGTTGTGGAAAATTCTCAGTGAAGTTTAAGCAAATATCAGACACTACACTAAAAGTTTACATATTGTATTAATGGACGTTAATAAATGGATAATAATGGAGAAAATAAAGCCCAACCCGATTCATTTAATCCAATTGCCATATTGCAAAGCAATAAGCAATGTTCAGTCAGAAGACTATAAGACCATAAGAATGAGGCCATTCAGCCCAATTAGTCTGCTCCACCATTTGATCATGGCTGATCTATCTTTCCCTCTAAAAATATGGAATGCTTCACGAATTTGCATGCTATTCTTGTGCATGTTATGATTTAAAAAAAAACTGACAACATGGCAGCTCCAGGATTATATATACATTAAAAATTTATTCCAAAAAATAACTACCTAACATAACCGATGTGCAAGGATGCTTGGATCTCAGTTTATGGATAGTTTACTGAGGTAACTGAAAAATAAGGCTCCAACTTCATATTTAGTGCAGTGTCTAGATCAAACTAAATAGACAGAAGTGCAGCAGAAGACACACAATTCGATTTACAATGTCATAAGTTTCCACTTTCAGTATCACCATTCAGAAAGGTCAGTTGTATTTTCCTGGAAGTTATAGAATAAGGTGGCAATATGTGGAGAGATGCCACACAACTGTTATCAACTTGCAATTAATTAGCAGTCTCAGATCCTGGCAGCTGGTCATCCAGGTGGGATTTTAAACTACCAAAATGAAAAGGGAATGCCATTAAAATAAAATAAAGTTTCCATGCTCAACATAAATGCAAAATAGTTACAGATATATACAAAGCATAATTTAATAACTGTGACGAACCTATTTGGGTTGGTGTTTTGGTACAATACTTAACATGATGACCCTGCATTTTGAAATATAGTTGCATTTTGACATTGTCCATTGTAAAATACAAAAAGAACAGTCAAGACAAAATAGTAAAATGATATGATTGTGAATCTCAACCACATATCTAGCTTTTCAGTGCTGTTTGGATAGATTTTAAACACACAAAGTTCAACATTCAGTCTTACTTACGTTCTATTATACAATCAATATACAAGATTTGCTACTGTGTATTGCAATATCAATGTATAACAAGGGTCCTTCATTTGAAAATGTAGCTCAAAAGTACAATTCTTGCTAAAAGGTTTCCATATCTTAAAAAATGGAAATTCATATTTAATCAAGTTGAGAGACATATGTTTTACTGACATAAACAAATTGGTGCTTACTTTCTTTCTTAAATATGAAAGTTTTCCTTCTGTTACTTAAGAAATCAGTAAGCCTTGCAGTTTCTTACGATAGGCATGCAAAGTGCCTCTCGCTATCAACAAAAACACTTTACAGAATTTACAAGCACTTTCAGTAAAAAAAATAACTTGTTCAGTGATTTATGAGGACTTTTCAATATACAATACTGTTTGGGTTCTATTTAGTCATTAATTAAGATCGGTGTATATATATACACATATATATACACATATATATACATATACATATACATATACATACACATACACATACACATATACTAGACTAAGTGGGACCCGTTGGGTCCCAGCATCACACAGGAGGGCTGGTCATCCAACGCAATATTCCACCTCTCCACCAATTCTAATATTGGTGGCCAGTTGGGGGGGGGGGGGGGGGGGGCTTTCTGGAGCGCTAGTATGGGTGCTGTGGGCTGAAGGGACTGGTTTCCAGAGGGCTAGTATGCAAATTGCGCGCCAAATGGATTCTTGGGCTGGCGTCTCAGTCAATCAAGCCTGTTGTGCTGGCAACTCACTCACGGCTGGTGGGCTGGTAGTTGACACGGCTAATCCTTGAAATTCTATTTCAAGCTGTGTATAAGGCCACCAAATTCAAGTGCAGTTTCTTACCACTTCTAGCAGGGGGCAAGGCCACCAAATTCAAGTGCAGTTTCATACCATTTGAAGTAGGGTGCAAAGCCACTAAAGACAGCGAGTCGTGACCTCTCCCTCCTCCATCTTGCAGAGACTGAGCCACACCCACATTTCGGGGTTTTATAACCCCTCCCCCCCACTGGAAAAGGTGTGGCTTTCATGGAGTGATTGACAGGAGAGAGATTCTGAACATTTTAAAAAAAAACTAATAACACTTTTATTTTTCATTAATGGGAAAAATTCTCTGCACCTGCTCAGCGGAGGGGGACTGAGTAAGATGGCCAAAAATCACAGCCGTAAGTGGTAGCGTTTTATCTAAAATCAATATAAAGTGCAAACAGGAAGTAAGTACATTTACAGTAGTGCCTTTTAACTTCAAGCCAAAGCACCCAAGCCACCATTTGCAGTAAATAATGCCTTTTACCTTCAAGCCATTGCATCCAAGCCACCATTTGCAGTAAGTAGTGCCTTTCAACTACAAACCACACCCAAGCCACCATTTGCAGTAAGTAGTGCCTTTCAACTTCAAGCCAAAGCAACCAAGCCACCATTTGCAGTAATAGTGACATTCAACTTCATGCTACCGTTAGGAGTAAATAGTGCCTTTCAACTTCAAGCCAAGCCACCATTTGCACCCCTCATGCCACCATTTGCAGTAAGTAGTGCCTTTTCTACTTCAAGCCAAAGCTCTCAAGCTACAATTTGCAGTAATAGTTCCTGTCAACTTCATTCCACCATTTGCAGTAAGTAGTGCCTTTCAACCAAGCCAATGCTCCCAAGCCACCATTTGCAGTAAGTAGTGCCTTTCAAATTAAAGCCGAAGCACCCAAGCCACCATTTGCAGTAAGTAGTACCTGTCAACCTCATGTCACCATTTGCAGTAAGTAGTGCCTTTCAACTTCAAGCAACAATTTGCAGTAAGTAGTGCCTTTCAACTTCAAGCCAATGCACACACGCCCCCTTTTGCTGTAAGTAATGCATTTTAACTTCAAGCCATTGCACCCAAGCCACCGTCTGCAGTAAGTAGTGCCTTTCAACTTCAAGCCACACCCAAGCCACCATTTGCAGTAAGTAGTGCCTTTCAACTTCAAGCCACACCCAAGCCACACCGAAGCCACCATTTGCAGTAAGTGGTGCTTTTCAACTTCAAGCCAAAGCAACCAAGCCACCATTCGCAGTAATAGTGTCTTTCAACTTCAAGCCAATGCTCCCAAGCCACCATTTGCAGTAAGTAGTGCCTTTCAACGTCATGCCACAATTTGCAGTAAGTAGTGCCTTTCAACTTCAAGCCAATGCACCCACGCCCCCATTTGCAGTAAGTAATGCATTTTAACTTCAAGCCATTGCACCCAAGCCACCATCTGCAGTAAGTAGTGCCTTTCAACTTCAAGCCACTCCCAAGCCACCATTTGCAGTAAGTATTGCCTTTCAACTTCAAGCCACACCCAAATCACACCCAAGCCACCATTTGCAGTAAGTAGTGCCTTTCAACTTCAAGCCACACCCAAGCCACCATTTGCAGTAAGTAGTGCCTTTCAACTTCAAGCCAAAGCAACCAAGCCACCATTTGCAGTAATAGTGTATTTCAACTTCAAGCCAAAGCTCCCAAGCCTCCATTTGCAGTAAGTAGTGCCTTTCAACTTCAAGTCAAAGTTCCCAAGCCACCATTTGCAGTAAGTAGTGCCTTTCAACTTCATGCCACCATTTGCAGTAAGTAATGCCTTTCAACTTCAAGCCATTGCACCCAAACCACCATTTGCAGTAAGTAGTGCCTTTCAACTGCAAGCCAAAGCACCCAAGCCACCATGTGCAGTAAGTAGTGCCTTTCAACTTCAAGCCACAATTTGCAGTGTGCCTTTCAACTTCAAGCCAATACACCCACGCCCCCCATTTGCAGTAAGTAGTGTATTTCAACTTCAAGCCACACCCAAGCCATCAGTTGCAGTAAGTAGTGCCTTTCAACTTAATGCCAAAACACCCAAGTTACCACTTGCAGTAAGTAGTGCCTTTCAATGTCATGCCACAATTTGCAGTAAGTAGTGCCTTTCAACTTCAAGCCAATGCACCCACGCCCCCATTTGCAGTAAGTAATGCATTTTAACTTCAAGCCATTGCACCCAAGCCACCATCTGCAGTAAGTAGTGCCTTTCAACTTCAAGCCACACCCAAGCCACCATTTGCAGTAAGTATTGCCTTTCAACTTCAAGCCACACCCAAATCACCCCAAGCCACCATTTGCAGTAAGTAGTGCCTTTCAACTTCAAGCCACACCCAAGCCACCATTTGCAGTAAGTATTGCCTTTCAACTTCAAGCCACACCCAAATCACACCCAAGCCATCATTTGCAGTAAGTAGTGCCTTTCAACTTCAAGTCAAAGCTCCCAAGCCACCATTTGCAGTAAGTAGTGCCTTTCAACTTCATGCCACCATTTGCAGTAAGTAATGCCTTTCAACTTCAAGCCAAAGCAACCAAACCACCATTTGCAGTAAGTAGTGCCTTTCAACTTCAAGCCAAAGCACCCAAGCCACCATGTGCAGTAAGTAGTGCCTTTCAACTTCAAGCCACCATTTGCAGTAAGTAGTGCCTTTCAACTTCAAGCCAATACACCCACGCCCCCCATTTTAAGCTTTAGAACCAATAGACATTTTTTTGCAAGCTTTAGAACCAATAGACATTTTTTGCAAGCTTTAGAACCAATAGACATTTTTTTGCAAGCTTTAGAACCAATAGACATTTTTTGCAAGCTTTAGAACCAATAGACACTTTTTTTGCAAGCTTTAGAACCAATAGAGACACTTTTTTGCAAGCTTTAGAACCAATAGACACTTTTTGCAAGCTTTAGAACCAATAGACACATTTTTTGCAAGCTTTAGAACCAATAGACATTTTTTTTGCAAGCTTTAGAACCAATAGAGACACTTTTTGCAAGCTTTAGAACCAATAGACACACTTTTTGCAAGCTTTAGAACCAATAGACATTTTTTTGCAAGCTTTAGAACCAATAGACATTTTTTGCAAGCTTTAGAACCAATAGACACATTTTTTTGCAAGCTTTAGAACCAATAGACATTTTTTTGCAAGCTTTAGAACCAATAGACATTTTTTTTGCAAGCTTTAGAACCAATAGACACTTTTTTGCAAGCTTTAGAACCAATAGACACTTTTTTGCAAGCTTTAGAACCAATAGACATTTTTTTTTGCAAAGCTTTAGAAACCAATAGACATTTTTTTGCAAGCTTTAGAACCAATAGACATTTTTTGCAAGCTTTAGAACCAATAGAGACATTTTTTGCAAGCTTTAGAACCAATAGACATTTTTTTTGCAAGCTTTAGAACCAATAGACACATTTTTTTGCAAGCTTTAGAACCAATAGACATTTTTTGCAAGCTTTAGAACCAATAGACATTTTTTGCAAGCTTTAGAACCAATAGACATTTTTTGCAAGCTTTAGAACCAATAGACATTTTTTGCAAGCTTTAGAACCAATAGACATTTTTTTTGCAAGCTTTAGAACCAATAGACACACTTTTTTGCAAGCTTTAGAACCAATAGACATTTTTTTGCAAGCTTTAGAACCAATAGACATTTTTTGCAAGCTTTAGAACCAATAGACATTTTTTTGCAAGCTTTAGAACCAATAGACATTTTTTTGCAAGCTTTAGAACCAATAGAGACACTTTTTGCAAGCTTTAGAACCAATAGACATTTTTTGCAAGCTTTAGAACCAATAGACATTTTTTTTGCAAGCTTTAGAACCAATAGACATTAAGAGAACCAATAGACACATTTTTGCAAGCTTTAGAACCAATAGACATTTTTTTGCAAGCTTTAGAACCAATAGACATTTTTTTTGCAAGCTTTAGAACCAATAGACATTTTTTTTTGCAAGCTTTAGAACCAATAGACATTTTTTGCAAGCTTTAGAACCAATAGACACTTTTTTTGCAAGCTTTAGAACCAATAGAGACACTTTTTTTGCAAGCTTTAGAACCAATAGACATTTTTTTTGCAAGCTTTAGAACCAATAGACATTTTTTTTGCAAGCTTTAGAACCAATAGACATTTTTTGCAAGCTTTAGAACCAATAGACATTTTTTTTGCAAGCTTTAGAACCAATAGACACATTTTTGCAAGCTTTAGAACCAATAGACATTTTTTTGCAAGCTTTAGAACCAATAGAGACACTTTTTGCAAGCTTTAGAACCAATAGACATTTTTTTGCAAGCTTTAGAACCAATAGACATTTTTTGCAAGCTTTAGAACCAATAGACATTTTTTGCAAGCTTTAGAACCAATAGAGACACTTTTTGCAAGCTTTAGAACCAATAGACATTTTTTTTGCAAGCTTTAGAACCAATAGACATTTTTTGCAAGCTTTAGAACCAATAGACATTTTTTTTGCAAGCTTTAGAACCAATAGACACTTTTTTGCAAGCTTTAGAACCAATAGACATTTTTTTTGCAAGCTTTAGAACCAATAGACATTTTTTGCAAGCTTTAGAACCAATAGACATTTTTTTGCAAGCTTTAGAACCAATAGACATTTTTTTGCAAGCTTTAGAACCAATAGACATTTTTTTGCAAGCTTTAGAACCAATAGACACATTTTTTGCAAGCTTTAGAACCAATAGACACATTTTTTGCAAGCTTTAGAACCAATAGACATTTTTTTTGCAAGCTTTAGAACCAATAGACATTTTTTTGCAAGCTTTAGAACCAATAGACATTTTTTTGCAAGCTTTAGAACCAATAGACATTTTTTTGCAAGCTTTAGAACCAATAGACACTTTTTGCAAGCTTTAGAACCAATAGACATTTTTTTGCAAGCTTTAGAACCAATAGACACTTTTTGCAAGCTTTAGAACCAATAGACACTTTTTTTTTTGCAAGCTTTAGAACCAATAGACATTTTTTTTGCAAGCTTTAGAACCCAATAGAGACACTTTTTTGCAAGCTTTAGAACCAATAGACATTTTTTTTGCAAGCTTTAGAACCAATAGACATTTTTTTTTTGCAAGCTTCTCTGAGTAAGGTGGCCAAAAATGATGGCCGTAGGTGGCGGCGTTTTCTCGAAAATCGCAGCACAGATGGCCAAAACCGGTCAAGAACAGACTTTTAGTAATATAGATCTATATATATATATAGATATATAGGTATAGATAGATAGATATATATATAGATAGAGATATATATAGATATAGATAGATATAGATATAGATAGAGATATAGATAGATAGATATAGATATAGATATATATATATAGATATAGATAGATATATATATAGATATAGATATAGATATAGATATAGATATATATATATACATGTATGTGACATCTGATCTGTGGACAAACTAAGTTTCCCCATTCTCAGACATGAAGGACTTCTTCCTTCGCTTTCAACGGCATTTCCTGCATAAGTTTGTTCAGTTCATTCTGGGCATTAGAGATTGCAGCATAGCATGCTAACCACCCAAACCCACCCTTCATTTGAAAGGTTATTAAGCATTCCATGGTTTGCTGTGCAACTAGAAAGCAAATAATAAAATATTTTAAGGGTATTAAATGAATATCATTATTGCATATATAAATGATAGAGCTATATTCTGACTGGCACATCATTAGGATAGTAATTTGAGTATGGGCATGCAAGAGCAGAGAGAGCAGTCTCTTTTCCTGACTGATGAGGTCAGAAATCTTCCAAAATTGGACATCAAATCTAATTAACCTCAAACAGTACTACGGCTAATAGCATACCTGCAGAGAAATGATTGCAGATCAGCCTGTGGCCTGCAGGTAATTGAGGTCTAAACTGGGGAACAGTGCAAATTGGAAATGGCAGGTCGAGATCAGCAATCAGAGAACAGAGGAAAATGACGAACCAGGGTTACACAAATTGCATGGTGGGGTTTGCAAAATGTCCCTGAGCACGAGAGATCAGGATGTAGGTGAGAAATTGGTCTGAAAGATTCCAAATCAAGCAAAAGTTATTGGACCTCGGACTATTGCTGGACTTTTGGGCTGTACATATGGTGAAATGGATCTGAATAACGGTGGTGGAAAGACCTCACTTCCGTTAAATGTGGCGATAAGCAGAACAGATGTGCTGCTATCAGCTCCACATTTGAATAAGTTAATTACCATCTTTTTTGTAGGCGGTCCTGACAGCACATCTCAATGGTACCATCTGCTAGATGACTGATAAGGTTGTAAACTTTGTCAGTACAAAAAAATGAGTTATGTCAGGTTTAAAAAGGTGGCATCAGAGGGGATTATGTACAATATAAAGCGAGTAGGAAAGATCTCAATTGGGCAATTGTAAGGGCCAGCCAGGGCCGTGAAATGTCATTGCTGAGTCAGATTTAGGAAAATCCCAAAGCTTTTCATATATACGTTAAAAATAAGAGGGTGACAAGGGGAAGTAGATGAGATACGTTCCCATCTTTGCTGCCTGAGAAAACAATCAAGATTATTTGTGTTAAAATGTTTCTGAATGAATCATTCAGAAACAATTCTGAACCAAATAACTCTTTGTGCACATGGCTTATTTGATTCAGAATTGTTTTTGAATGCTTCATTCAGAATCATTTTGATAAATATATAAATATTCACATACAAATCTATACACACACACTCGCACACGCAGATAAATAAATAAATACATACATAAATATACGTATATATATATAACTAGATGTATCTTTCACTTCAGTGTCTCTCTCTTTCCTTCATCCAAATCACGGCATAGAAGAAGGCCAACTATTGAGTCTGTGCCAGAAGAAAGCTGAGGATGGGTGTGGTGGGAGAGGTGAGGAGTTTTTTATGGGCTCAGGCAAAGTGGTCAAGGAGTTGCAGAAAGGATTGGAGTGGTGTAGAGAACAAATGAATTAGAAACATTGAAAATAGGTGCAGGAGTAGGCCATTTGGTCCTTCGAGCCAGCACCGCCATTCAATATGATCATGGCTGATCATGATCTGTACCCTGTCCCTGCTTTCTTCCCATATCCCTTGTTATGTGAGCACCAGTGACAAACAAGAAATGAGATGTGGAGAAACATATTGTGTTAGAACTGTTCCACTGAAACTATTTTACAGTTTTGTTTAGTTATCAATTCTTGATTTGGTTTACGGTACTTGCAGACCACCAACTACTTGGCGATAATGCTGCCAACATTAACAACCCAAGACATGCTCCATTCTAGTTCAACAATAAGATTTAATGCCTCTTTTGAATGGTCTGCCTTGATGGGTCAGTTGCTGAATCCATTTGTAGTGTAGTATAGGGCACCACAACAGAAACAGAAACAAAGCAAGGATATATGTAATCCCAAAGCAAGTGACTTCAAATATTTGTTTTGCTGAAATAAAAGGAAAGGAATTGTATTTCTTTAGGCCCTTCATGACCTCAGAATGTCAAAATACATTTTATTGCAAATTATGTACTTCTGAAATGGAGCCATTGCAATATAATGTAATATAATGTAATACATACAGAAGGTGAAAACAAATTGTTTGTCAAAGTCATTTAACTAAACATCAGTATTTTAGGGGGGAAATAATTAAACATTTATTTTGCAAAATTAATTGTCAGTTTGTAACATGCATGCTCCATTGACTGACAGTTTACTTTCCCTTATTTCAATTCCATGTTTCATGTGACATAAACACAACATAAAAGTTATTAATAAATCTTGTAAAATCTTCATGTCATAGCACAAAGTCCTGAGGGACACTGCTTGTCATGTTGCATCAGACAATGGATTCAACTGGCCCCAGCTCTGATTCTAACTTTTCACCAGCTGACATTACAAAGGTGCCTGTTTCCACTGTGATCATGCCTTCAGCTAAACTCATAACTCATGGTGAACCAAACTAGATCACATGTTGACAGAAATCCCTATCCCAAGATGCTGTACATCACCCGGATGTCAGTGGTAAACTTTTCAACTAGGCTGTAAGCTGGAATGGAAACCCAGAATTACATATTGATAGAAACATAAGCCCCAGCAATGTGACAATGTTAACAAAATAATAAGTTTGATCACAAAATGGTGCTGGTGTTGTTAGGTCTCTATCCTCGATAGGTATTTTCAATTGTAAAAGTTAAGGAAAAACTTGTTAAAAACTTTTAGAACGCTGATGAATTCAAATCTTTTCCTCCACGAAAGCAGCTTTGTTATGTAAAATGATTAGGCATCATGTATTCCTACACTGGTCATTTCATGGTGTTGCAAGCAAGATGAAAATTGTACAGAGTTATGTTAATCAACTAGACATTCATTTGACGTTTGGATTATAAAGTAAGAAGAACAAAGTGAAAATTTTTGAGGCTGTATCTTACCACATTCCACATTCTATCTTGTTGTCAGGTTATGTTCTCCTAAGATCATCTAGTATTAAAGAGTAAGTGATAATTAAATTTAAATATCAACTTTCAAAATAATTGACTACGTGAAGAGAGGGAGAGGGATGTATGTGCACTGGGAACAGTTCAGGGTTAAATATTGTGTAAATATGCAGAATGCAGCGGTCACATTAGAAAATAACAGCTTGTAGTACCTTACACCATACCATACATGGGATGTTTTATGTCTTATTATTTGTAGCATTTGTATTGATGTTAATTAATTTATAAGTTGGTTGATTTTACCTAAGTTTTTAAAAGGGTTCTGTGTGTTGTTGCTATTTGCTAGTTTTCTTCCACTTGAAGGGTTTAGGTCAAACAGACGATAATTGTAAAAAAGTACCCACACTGTGCTCAGTCACTGATAATTACTTCTATAGAAAAGCTTGTGGCACTATGCATGCACTACACTAATAAAAATCATACCTACAGTAACAACTTATAACAATATTAGTGGTGTTCATCAATAAAAAAAATGGGAAGAGATTTCTGCAACAACAGAAAACAGGAAACCTGATGTAAACATGAATAATGCAGGTGTTGGGGTGGTTGAGGAGGACAAAAGTAGGAGTATTGTGCTCCATATCTAAACCCAGCCCTTCTTCCTATTTGCAATGTTCCATCCATCACATCGGCCAGAAATCTAAAACAGCTTTTTATAATGTTAGTGTGAGCTACTTAATATTTGAGTAATGTAGATATTGATTGACAAACATGGCCATGATAAATTATTGTGCAAAATGCATTATCCTTTCCATGAATCATAGGAAAAGTGACAGAATCACTCGTCCCAGCAGACAGTTCATCGGCTCTTGCTTATACATTTATGTGCAGTTGACAGACAGATAGTTGACCTGCATTTATCAGAGCAAGGGAAACCATCAAAGGCAAAATGGCTGACACCAATGACCAGTTTCAGTATCTGTTAAGGCTGGCTCTTAAGATACAGTGGGGAACAGATCCTTTTGTAGTAGACTGCAGATGTTTGCTATAATCTGAAGTTCTAGTCTTGACCTTCAGAAATCCTGTTCTCTATAACATTGAGGAAGTGGACTGCATATACTGTGACATGGGCAGTACCTCATGTGATTTTGACTCTCTGGCCCCTCTCCCTCCTGTTTTCTCCACGCTATGATATTCCCTCCACGGCTGTTGCTGCTCCCCTGTAACTCTCCAGACCTATATGAAGCTACCATTTTGAGCAGTCAGACAGCTTTGTGTGACACTTTAACATTGCCCAATAATCTCAAATTCCATAAAGATGCAGGAAGCAGAGTAGGTCAGCCAGCTCCTCGATCCTGCTCCGGTGTTCAATAAAATCGTGGCCGATCCGGACTTGGCCTCAACAGCACTTTCCCTCTCTCCGAAGACACACTTGTAGTTTAAATGTCTGTCAGTTTCCACCTTGAGTACATTGATAACATACCTCCACCATCACTAATATATCTTCCACATGTTATGGAAAATTCAAAAATATTTCTATCTTCTGAGAAGAGAAAAAAATTCTCATTTCTATCAGAAACGGTTGATATATTATTCTGAAACAATGTCCTTTATTTCTACATTGCCTTATTGGTGAAATATCAGCACCCAACCTGTTAATTGCCTCACAATAAGCTTTGAAGCTTAAAACGCTAATATAATTAAACCCAATTGCTCAATATTTTTTCCTACATGAATCCTTCATCAGAGGAATCCAGTGAACCTTCTCTACTTTCCCCTTAAATATAGACTAAAAGTGCATTCAGTACTCTCCGTGCACTCTTAGCATTCATCTGCAGTCCCTTGCATTAATACATCACTAACTTTCCTGTCCTTTGTAATAAAGGCCAACATCCTTTTAACTTTCCTAATTACTTATTCATCCTCAAACTAACTTTTTGTGATGAATGTACATGAATCCCCAAATCTTCATTCTGCTTTCAATCCATGTAAATAATAAGTGACTCCCTCACTTTTCATTTCAAAGTAGACAAGCTCACATTTTCCATATTATAACCATAACCATATATAACCATATAACAATTACAGCACGGAAACAGGCCATCTCGGCCCTTCTAGTCCGTGCCAAACACTTATTCTCCCCTAGTTCCATCTATCTGCACTCAGACCATAACCCTCCATTCCTTTCCCGTCCATATACCTATCAAATTTATTTTTAAATGATAAAATTGAACCTGCCTCCACCACTTCCACTGGAAGCCCATTCCACACAGCTACCACTCTCTGAGTAAAGAAGTTACCCCTAAAAACCAGGCAACATTCTAGTCAACCTCCTCTATACTCTCTCTATTTTGTTGACATCTTTCCTATAATTTGGCGACCAAAATTGTACACCATACTCCAGAATTATATTTCATCTGCCAAATTCTTGATACTCACTTAAATTATCAGCTTTACTAGAGTCATAGAGTTATAGAATGATACACCGTGGAAGCAGGCCTTTTGACCAACATGTCCCAGCTACATTAGCCCCACCTGCCCGTGTTTGGTACATGTCCCTCCAAACCTGTCCTACACATGTACTTATCTAACTGTTTCTTAAACATTGGGATAGTTTCTACCTCAACTACATCCTCTGGCAGCTTGTGCCATACAACCCTTTGTGTCAAAAAGTTACCCCTCACCTTAAAACTATGTCCTCTGATCCTCGATCAAGGACAAATCAAGGAGAGTGTCATCTCGGCCCTCAGAGACAAAGAAAGGTTTCATCCAGAGGTAGCTTCATTCGGGTCAGTGAGGAAATATGGCTCAAGCTCAAAAATAAGAAAGGTGTGATCACTCAAATGGGATTGTCCTACAGGCCTCCCAACAGCCAGTGGTAAATAGAGAAACAAATATGCAGATAAATGCAGAATGATGCAAAACAACATAGTGTCATAGTGGAATAGTCCAACTCAAGGAAGGAATTTACTGGATCTGGTAGTGGGAAGCAAATCGATATGTTTTAAGATGATTATGAGTATGAATGTCTGGACCATTGGGAATGCATTAAATTGGGGTATTGGGATACGGGAACCTTGGGTGACCAAAGAAATTGTAAATTTGCCAATTGTAAAAAGAGCCAAAGGAAGTCTATGTAAGATGAAATCAACAAAGCCAATTTGAAGAAAAACTTCCAGCAATGTCTTTAGACTTTAGAGATGCAGTGTGGAAACAGGCCCTTTGGTCCACTGAGTCCGCGCCAACCAGTGATCCCATGTACACTGGCACTATCCTACACACTAGGGTCAATTTATAATTTAGAGTAGCCAATTAACCTACAAACCTGTATGTCTTGGAGTGTGCGAGGAAACCGGAGTACCCGTAGAAAATTCATGCTGTCACAGGGAGAAGATACAAACTTTGTATAGATGTCACCCAGTCAAGTTTGAACTCGGGTCGCTGGCAGTGTAAGGCAGCAACTCAACTGTTGCGCCACTGTGCCACTGGTGCTCACTTTTTCACTTTCAAATTTGAAATGTTATCACACTACAATTATTTTATTCTCTATAAAATTATTAATGAATCTGCTTGGTTAAGGTTTATAGCTAATTGGGATAGCAAGAGCATAAATGCATGATAATTATTATAGTACATGAAGAAAAAGAAGCAAAATGTACATATGATTAATAACACTTGGAACAAGCAGCAGGGCAGCTCACACTTTGTTCTTGCTGTAATGGTTTTCTTCATGTCGATCATCTTCCCAAACTGGTCAGGACCTTAAAACTAGACAAGCCAATAATTTAACTTATTTACTCACCGAGATACTGGAGGATCTTGGTGGTATAACCGTTGTATCTGGTGACTTTCTCAGTGCTGGATCTGATAGGTCACTGGCATGTAAGTCCACACTAAAGCCTGTTGAAATTGCTTATAAATAAGCCCTAAAAACCCTAGACAAAAAGCCCAGAATGTACCATCACTGTAGCTTCCTGAAGAAATTTGATCTGCTGAGCTGGGAAAACGTAATAAAATATTCTGACTCGATTTTGGTTTACAAATCTTCCGTGGACTAGCCCCACCACCGTTAAAGGACTTCATAAAGAAAAACACAAATAGGTCGACAAGAGCAGCCTCCAGGGGTGATTGTATAGTCCCGTTTAGGAAAAGTGTCTTTGGGCAGTCAGTATTTTCATATCGAGCATCGCAGACCTGGAACGCGATACCATGCGTCATACGGGATCTGCCAACCCTTACCTCATTTACCAAACATCTAAAAACATGGTTACTGCAAAATCAAAACTGCAATCATAATCTACCTTAAAATTATCCTATGGTACTCTTTTATTGTTACTTTTTTACTTTATTGTTTGTTCTATTTTGTTTTTGATTTTTGTTTTGTCTCTTCTCTTATTGATTGATTGTGTTGTGATGTGTTTACCTTGTTTACCAGAGGGACTAAAGATGGAAATTAGCTACTGGCTACAATCTTGCGTATTACATGTAAATGTTTATTAATATGCACTGTCCCCTAAATAAATAAATTACAATTACAATTACAATTACAATTACAATAGATAATAATGAAAAAATGATAATCGAAGGCTTTTTAAAGGGAAGCAATATGCAAAATGTCACCACTCTCTGATGTCATTTTAAACTCAACTCTCCCATCCCATTTTCAGAAGACAGGTAGCAACATAGGTTTTCCTTAGATTGGGAACGTGCCCCAGAACACTTAGCTTATTGTTGAAAAATCTAAGTAATTTCTGAAGTGCAATGTCAAACAAAACAATTTAAATGACAACATCCCTTACCCTTCATCAATTCTGCTCTGCAATAGCAAGGCTTGGTTTCTATTCTATGACAGTATTTACCAATAGTTTCTGCAAAGAATGTCTAACAGTACCTTCCCAGGACTATGCTGACCTTATAAAGATGGCCAGTCGGCATAAATGTATTGGAACACAGTCGTGTGGAAAAGCATAAAACTGAACTGTTCGCCTTACGTCATCAACTCTTAACAGGCAATTTTACTCTTATTTGATTCAATGTTATTTTTTTATATTTGACATCAATCACTTTGATGTGATGTTTAAAAATGTACAAAGCGCAGAGGTTAGGTACTCTCGTACTCTCAACCAATCCTTTCCCACTGGCAAGTAAGACTGCAGTAGGCTGCATTGAATATTTATTGGTGTCTATTTACTTGACTTTTAAAGTACTTCACAAATGCTATTCACTCTTTTCCACCGTCAACTTAATAGTACATTTGAGGAAACTGCAATGTTCAACACATTAATTTAAATTTAATGAAAACTCTCATTCAAATTCATTTTTTTTTAAATTTCCATTTGGTTACCTATCTCTCTGAGCCAGGACAGGCAGTTGCACATTGGTATTGATCTCTATTGAACCATACATTATAGCTGAAACCTGTGCCAAAGGGCATTGATATTTTCGATGATTTTAACAATCATCACAAATCCAAGCTAATAATCTCACGGGTATTAAAATGTCCCCATCATATTTCCTTTCTTTGGTCTTTTGCTTTGACAACTGATTTGTCATTTGAGTAATCATCACTAAAATAAATGCTCTTATTTAGGATACATAATTAGACATAAATATTGGAAACTTAGACTTGCATCCCACTTAGAGCCCAATTATTTCACATCCTTTAAAATGAATAATAGAGGTACGTGGACCTCATAACTAAACACCTGATGTACAACCCAGCTGCCAAAACTCAATCACTGAAAAGGAAGTATCGCACAGGGGCTTATAAAACTTAGGATATTTCCTTTTAGCATTTCAGTGTTTGTAGAGCATCCTTAGAAACATCTCAATATTTGTAGAATTCTGTAGATCGAAAAGCTTGAAAAACTCTGACCTCAGGGGACATCAACTTGGGATCATTCTAAGCAGCCACAAGGGAAATCACAGTGGTCAGTCAGCTTGATCCCTTGACCTTTGGAAAGCTGACACTTTATTTTTTGTGCATTAAAGGAATGGCAGGTTGCAAAATATATCGACTATTTTTTGTAAGCTGAGGAGTCTGCTGAAATAAAAGAATGTCTGTGAATGTATGAATTCTGAAACAAATCATTTCACCTTGCCTTATCTACCAAATTACTTACATGTTGCTGAACTGTATCCTTCTATGGTCACTGGAATTATTTTCCAAGGGCTACAGATTACTGTAATAATTTTTACCACTTACATAACAATTTTTTTAAATGAATGAGATACATCTATTTACTCCATAAACAGGCTTGAATGCTGTTTCTTTATAAAAAAAAACCTGATACCTAATGCAAGTTAATAAATGGGGAATTCAACATCCTTTTTTTAATATGCTTTTAAAGCAGATCTTTTTGCCTTTCCCAAAACACTTTCTTCCAGGCAATTACCTGACCTAGAATCTGCAATTAAAAATTCATCTCCCCTACTTGGCATCCTTAGTCCACTCTCAATAATTGAAAGCAATATCTTTACACTTGTTGAATTCACTAAAATAACTGCAATTGTATAGTTTGCTAGGTCACTATGGAGGGCAGTAAAGTGTCAACTTTGTGGAATCTGAGCAACTCAAAAGCAAGGGGTCTAAAGAGGTCAGAATGATTCAACTTTTACAAGCAAAAATGGTGAAGATAATAAGAGCAAGTTACGTTTCTACACATCCGATGGATTCTTTGTTACTTGCTGCTTTTTCTTTCCAGATTTTTAATGATTCTATCGAAATGTTCATATAAGTGGGCCGAAAGTGGAATATGCAGTTTGCAAATTTTGTCCTGTGATTGTATCAGGATGAATAATTACAATCAACTATTGTATCCTATCCTAAAATTGTGGATAGTTAAAGAATATATTCTGCATTATTTATCTGGGAACATTCCATGTAAACTATTTGTGAATTGAATAATTTATTTTATTTAGTTTTATTTTTAGTTTAGAGATACAGCACTAAAACATGCCCTTCGGCCCACTGTGTCCACACCGACCAGCAATCTCCGCACACTAACACTATCCTACATACACTAGGGACAATTTATAACTTTACTAAGCCAATTAGCCTACAAACCTGTATGTTCTTGGAATGTGGGAAGAATGCGGCGCACCTGGAGAAAACCCACGCAGATTAGGGGCCGAATGTACAAACTTCGTACAGACAGCACCCATAGTCAGGATTGAACCCGGGACTCTGCCACTGTAAAGCAGTAACTTTACCACTGTGTTACTGTACCGCCCGGTGTTTATGTTTATAATTTTATGCGTTTCAAGCTCAGAACTTACCTATGCACTGAATTTTAAAATAGAAGTTATTATATTTCGAAAAAAATTTCTGTGCAACCTACATTTCTACACACAGGTCAGAATGCAAGTCAACCAGTTGATTTGAATGATGGAGAAGTAAAGATTGAACCAGCATAGAAACATACAAAACATAGAAAAATAGGTGCAGGAATAAGCCCTTCGAGGCAGCACCACCATTTAATATGAGCACGGCATACTAAAATAAGTACCCTGTTCCAGCTTTTTCCCCATATCCCTTGATTCCTTTAGTCCAAAGAACTATATCCAACCCCCTCTTGAAAACATCCAGTGAATTGGCCTCCACTGCCTTCTGTGGCAGAAAATTCCACAGATTCACAACTCCCTGGGTGAAAATGTTCTTCCTCACCCCAGTCCTAAATAGCCTATCCTTATTCTTAAACTGTGACCCCTGGTTCTGGACCCTCTCAACCGGGAACATTTTTCTGTTTCCTGTCCAATCCTTTAAGAATTTTATATGTTCCTATAAGATCTCCTCTCATCCTTCTAAATTCCAGTGACTACATGACAATTCGACCCATTCTTTCATCATATGTCAGTCCTGCCATCCCGTGAATTAACCCGGTAAACCTACGCTGCACTCCCACAATAGCAATAATGTCCTTCCTTAAATTGGACCAAAATTGCATGCAATACTCCAGATGCGATCTCACCAGGGCATTGCATAACTGCAGTAGGACCTCCTTGGTCCTAATCTCAAATCGTCTCGCAATGAAGGCCAATATGCAATTAGCTTTGTTCACTGCCTGCAGGAACTGATCCAGAGTCGAGAGAACAATGCATCACCATTGGAATAGTTGGAAAATGATCACCAATGCATCCACAATTTCTCGGGCCACCTCCTAGATTACTCTGGGATGCAGACCATCAGGCCCTGTGGATTTATCTGCCTTCAGTCCCAACAGTTTACCTAACCCCATTTTCTGACTAATGTGGATTCCCTTCAGTTCCTCTCTCCCACAAGATCCTTGGTCCCCTAGTATTTTTGGAAAATTGTTTGTGTCTTCCTTAGTGATGACAGAACCAAAGTACTTGTTTAACTGTCTGCCATTTCTTTGTTTCCCATTATAAATTCACCTGTCTATGATTGTAAGGGACCTACATTTGTCTTCACTAATTGTTTCCTTTTTAAACATCTAAAGAGGTTCTTACAATGTTTTTATATTCCCCGCATGCTTTATTTCATGCTCTTTCACCCCCCTCTTAATTAACCCCTTTGTCCTCCTCTGTTGAACTCTAAATTTCTCCCAGTCCTCCAGTTTGCTGCTTCCTCTGGCCAATCTATATTCCCCTTCCTTGGATTTAACACTATTCTTAATTTCCCTCGTTAGCCACAGCTGAGCCGCCTTCCCCGGTTTATTTTTTCGCCAGAGAGGGATGCACAATTTTTGGAGTTTATCCATGCAGTCTTTAAATCTTTACCATTACATCTCCAACATCAACCCTCTAAGTATAATTTGCCAGTCTATTCTAGCCAATTCCCGTCTCATACATTCAAAGTCTCCTTTCTTTAAGTGCAGGACCCTAGTCTCATCATCTCTGAAGAATTCCACCATATTATGGTCCTTGTTGCCAAGGAGCTTTGCACAACTAGATCGCTAACTAATCCTTCCTCATTACACAATACCCAGTCTAGGGTGACCTGCCCTCTAGTCTGTTCCTCTACATATTTTTTTTTTTAAAACATCCCGTATACATTGCAGGAATCCTCCTCCTCAGCACTGTTGCCAATATGATTGGCCCAATCTATATGTAGCTTAAAGTAGCAATGTTACAACATTTTGAGATTAAAAAAATCAAGTCAGTAATTTATCCCATCAGATAAAGCATAAAAAGAAGTTTAATTTGACACCTAATTCACTTTCATATCTCAAGTATTTAAAATGTTATGGCCATTTTCATACTCGGAAATTAGCATCTTGTTCCCTATTGATTTTCTATGGACATAACAAAAAAGCTGTGATCGCGTGCTGTCAAAAGCCCATAACCTTCTTAAAAATTAAGAGAACTGAATGAAATTTTCCGTTATCATAGATTGAACCATTCTGAAACAAACATAAAATAATCTAGAAGCCCAAAATAGTCTGAAGAAGGGTTTTGGCCCGAAACGTTGCCTATTACCTTCGCTCCATAGATGCTGCTACACCCGCTGAGTTTCTCCAGCTTTTTTGTGTACCATAAAATAATCTAACTTGGATGACCTGAAATTAAAGCATATAATTAGTTAGTTACCCAAGTGTAGCAAATTTCAAACTTCAATTACTAGATCTAAACATCTATCCATTTCTTAATAAATGATTAACATTTTTAAATAGCCCAAGTGTTCAAATAATATTCATAAATAAATCACTATAAAATATGATTTAAAAATCTCATTTACATTAATTTATAGGCCAAATGGAAGGAATTTAGTGTTCAATTGCTGTAAATTAAAGTCCATTTTAAATCAGCTTTCCAGTGGGTTGCTGTGGAACGCGCTGGTTTAGAACGTTCACATTGCAATGGATTTGTGCCCTCAAATGCCCAGAAAAACACTGCGGGATATAAAGAGCCCAAAATGAGCTACTCGCTATAGAAAACTTTATTACAGGGTTCTTAAGAAGCCCCTTTTAATGTAAAAATAAGGTACATACCTTTAATTGTTTGCTTTATAAAACCCTGGGGCTGCGAGAGGTCGCGGGTTTAGAGAGTGATTTTTAAACTACTATAACTATTATACAAGGCCATAAAAATTAATAATACCTTTTGCGACAGGGTCTTTCAGCGATTTTTCGTTAATGATTTACTAGGCTGAACATTTTCGATTGCAACAGCCTAGTGAAAATCGCGTTTTAAACCCGCCCCCTCAAAACAGCGCCAAAATCGCGCACACGGGCTGGGGCAGATTCTCAACCACGCTTCAGGTAGGCTTTGCAACATACCTACTTAAAGGCACCCATGATAACTGCTGTACATTTATAGACAATAGACAATAGGTGCAAGAGTAGGCCATTCAGCCCTTCGAGCCAGCACCACCTTTTAGTGATCATGGCTGATCATCCCCAATCAGTACCCCGTTCCTGCCTTCTCCCCATATCCCCTGACTCCGCTATTTTTAAGAGCCTATCTAGCTCTCTCTTGAAAGCATCCAGAGAACCTGCCTCCACCGCCCTCTGAGGCAGAGAATTCCACAGACTCACGACTCTCTGTGAGAAAACGTGTTTCCTCGTCTCCGTTCTAAATGGCTTACTCCTTATTCTTAAAGTGTGGCCCCTGGTTCTGGACTCGCCCAACATCGGGAACATGTTTCCTGCCTCTAGCGTGTCCAAACCCTTAACAATATTATATGTTTCAATGAGATACCCTCTCATCCTTCTATACTCCAGAGTGTACAAGCCCAGCTGCTCCATTCTCTTAGCATATGACAGTCCTGTCATGCCGGGATTCAGTCTTGTAAACCTATGCTGCACTCCCTCAATAGCAAGAATGTCCTTCCTCAAATTAGGGGACGAAAACTGCACACAATACTCCAGGTGTGGTCGCACTATTGCTCTGTACAACGGCAGAAGAACCTCTTTGCTCCTATATTCCTCTTGTTATAAAGGCCAACATGCCATTCGCTTTCTTCACTGCCTGCTGTACCTGCATGCTTATTTTCAGAGACTGATGAACAAGGACCCCTAAATCCCATTGTACTTCCCCTTTTCCCAACTTGACACAATTTAGATAGTAATCTGCCTTCCTGCTTTTGCTACCAAAGTGGATAACCTCACATTTATCCGCATTAAACTTCATCTGCCATGCATCTGCCCCCTCCCCCAACCTGTCCAAGCCACCCTGCATTCTCATAGTATCCTCCTCACAGTTCATACTGCCACCCAGCTTTGTGTCATCTGCAAATTTGCTAATGTTACTTTGAATCCCATCATCCAAATCATTGATGGATATTGTAAATAGCTGCGGTCCCAGCACCGAATCTTGCAGTACCCCACTAGTCACTGCCTGCCATTCTGAAAGGGACCTGTTAATCCCTACTCTTTGTTTCCTGTCTGCCAACCAATTTCCTATCCATGTCAGCACTCTTCCCCCAATACCATGTGCCCTAATTTTGCCCACTAATCTCCTATGTGGGACCTTATCAAATTTGCCACAAGCACCCCTAATTTCCTGCTTGATGCCATCCCCAACCTTCCTACTGCTGTTTGGTCTGTATACAACTCCAACAAGTGTTTTCTGCCCTTGGAACATGCTGTCTATTCACACTCATTCAGACTATACTTTTATAATTTGTTTGGTTGTTTGTTTGTTTGTCTTTTTGCACAATATCCGCGAGCATTGTCACTTTCATTTCACTGCACATCTCGCATGTGTATGTGACGAATAAACTTGACTTGACTTGACTTGGCTATTTCACAGTTCCACCCATACCAATTCTACAGCATCCAAGCTTATGTCTCCCCTTGCTATTGCATTAATCTCCTCTTTAACCAGCAATGCTGCCCCGCCTCCTCTTCCTTTCTGTCTATCCTTGCTGAATATTGAATACCCCTGCATGTTTAGCTCACAGCCTTGGTCAACCTGGAGCCCTGTCTCTGTAATTCCAACTATATCTTATTCCTTAACTACTAAATGCGTATTCAATTCATCTATCTTACTACCAATGCTCCTCGCACTAAGGCATAATGCTTTCAGGTTTGTGTTTTTGGTTATCTCCCTTCTACCTTTGCTTCCATCCTCCTTTTATGGTCCTCTGTCTCCTTGAATTGGTTCACATCCCCCTGCCCTGTTAGTTTAAACGTGACCTTTCCTACACTCTCTTTCTGTTAACTGCACGCATATGCTTCCACGTTGTTGATTCCATCTCCCCACTGTTTAGCTTAAACCGACCTGTGTAGCACTAGCAAACCTGCCTGCCAATTTTGCATATTGGAACATTTATGCCAACCTACCTCAGAATGTAAGATATAGATGTGGAATATTCAAGCACTGGCTATGGCTTAAAGCAAATATCTTGAAAGTACCAGAACTGTACATTAGTGAGGCTGAAGTGCCAGATTGTCATAATCTTGCTACCTATTTAATTTGGTCAATTGGGTGTGTATGATTTTGGTACCATCCAAATTCTGGGTTTGTTCTCTTCATAAAACTTTTAATTTAGATTGTTAAGTGTAATAGGAGGAAGGAGATAATTAAAATGCCATTGAGAGGGATGAACTACATTTCATAAAATCGATTAAGTTAGCCTTATGCAAAAGTATAGTCTGGATGAGTGTGAATAGACAGCATGTTCCAATTGCTGCTGACTTCAAATTCAATTGCCTCCCAACCAGGATCCAAACATGAAACCAAAATTGTCATTGTTCAAATATGAAGGTTGAAGGACAGGAATTAAAAAAAGAGCCCAACTGGACTAGCATGAAGACTTAAAGTGCCATGTAAATCATCCTATTCTGTGTGATTAAATATTGTGTTGCAGCTCAATTAAAGGAAGGCCAAGTGCACAGTACAATTGAATGATAGATAACATTGATTGAAGTTAATGTGCCTGAAAATAAAATTTATTTGCAGAAAAATTAAGCAACAAAATCTAAAGTCTCGGGAAGCACTATACATTTACAATTAGAGTAAAAATAAATATATAGGGCAATGAATCTTCTAAGTTTGATAAAAATAATAACTTATTTTCCAGAATATTACACATTGATGATCATTTTCACTTCTTAGAGCCATTATTAAAAGGTAATTACAGCCACAAAATTGCAATGATTATTTCAGAGAACAGACAATATGTGAGAAAAGAAGGAAACCATTCAGCATTTTGAAAAGCAATTCACTCAGTTCCTTTTGCCCTTCAATCTTTCTCCTTATTGCTGCTTCTTTGTTTAATTCTTTGTGGATATTTCCAAATCCCATTTTAAAAAATGCTGAATCCATTAGGCACTTTATTCCTTAATTCCAACCATTACTCGGGTAAGAAGGCACGTTACCTCTGACCCACGTTACCTCTGACCCTTTTTATATCTTTGCTTTTCTAATCATTAACACTTTAGCCTCTGGGAATCATTTATTTTATCGAAATAAAGATAATACAGATGCATACTTCAATCAGGTTGCCGCTGCCTCCTATGCTCCAGTGAAAAAAAAACATGTTTGTCAAACTCTTCTTACAGCTAATAATATAAACAACCTGGTGAACCTTTTCTGCACCCACTCCAAAGTCTCCACACACTTCCTGTAATGCACACAATACTCCAGAAGTGGGCTACCTCAAGTTTTACACATTATAACAGGCATTTTAAATTCCAGGATATCTGGCTTTGTTATATCCCTGTCCCACGGTACGAGTTCATTTACTCTCCCAAGTATAAAAAAAAATCAAACTCGTGGTAATCACGGAGAATGAACGTAGCGGGTACGTCGGAGCTCGGGGACGTCTCTTAGCGCTAACGGCAGGTACTCGGAAATACTCGCTAACGGCAGGTAAGCACGCGAAGACTCGTGAAGATTTTTCAACATGATGAAAAATGTCCACGAGAGCCCCGAGTACTGACGAGTGGCCATTACCGTAAATCTCCAAGTTCGAATCAGGGCAAACTCAGGAGAATTCTTGGAATGAACTCGTACAGTGGGACAGGGGTTTTAAATGTTTCAATGACCAGTGGTACCACCTTCAAATGTTTTATTCCTCTTAAAATTGGTCAATTTTCTTCAATCTCTCTCTCATCCTAATTTTCCAATCAATATGAATCATCTTAACCTTACCTGCAACAAATTGTGTTTGCCCAATCCAACTGTCCATCAAAGTCCTCTTGACATCTCTTAACTTAATTCTTCCATTTTGACGCATTGTAAATCAACTGATTAATGTAGATCAAAAATGACAGTGAATCTCTAACTAAATTCTGAGGAAAAGTGTTGCATTCTTCACTCGAGTATATAAAAAATATTTGATGCAATTCCTAGAACTAAATTATGCTGACACTGTTGACACTGGTATGTTCACTGTACCTTTACTTACCCTGCAACCACGGAACACATGTCCAAATGGTTATTTTATTGGGATAAAGTATCCTGGCATTGAAGCTCAGGGTGGTAGTGAACATGGAATAAAACCCTGGAAACTCCCCTGATGATTTTGACAACAATCAAAATTGTAAACTGTAGACAAACGAGAAAGGTATCAACTCACAACTAATAACTAATGAACAGCAGGTCTTTATATGTTGACATGTAATTTGATGGACACATTTGGATAGTTGGTGGTTAGATCCACCAGCATTCACAAGCAAATTGTGGACCATTGCTTTACATCTATTTTGTATCTACACTGTCATCCTGTGTGCAAATTTGGAGTGTGCATTGGACAAGTAGTAATTTATATCCATCTTGGATCACCTTGCAAATTAAATTATCCTGGATCCCATATGCTCTAATAACTTTGAACCTATCTGAATTCTGCTTTTAAATGCTTGTTCAAGTAAACCAATATCACACTCTTCTTGAAACCATTGTAAATCTAAACCATTGAGATGGTGTTGTCATTTTTAATTCTTCCAAAAAAAATAACTTTCACATTCATTCTCTTTGACCACATGCTTACCTATTCCATCATCCATTCTATTTCTTCTAACCATCTATAACTATCCACATTATCTTTTAATATCTCAGTTATACTGGTGTATCCTTATTTCCTCATTTCTGGTATCAGAATGCTTGTACTATTAATAATGGGGTTTAAAGACCCGTAACCAAATTTTGAAGTGTAAATGGGAAGAACCTAAGGAGGGTCATCCAATATTCCTGGCAAGGACTGCTAAATTTCACCCAATAAATGATAGAAATAGTTTGCATTTCTTTCTGAAACGTACTCCCACAATCCTTTTTATTCACCAGAATCTTTGAGAATGATGAATTCTGATTTGTAGACATTTACTAAAAGTTTCCAATCAGGACTTCTGCATACCCAGCAGTAGTCACCCTATCAGCCCAATGTAAACAGAGAGGGCAGGAGGGCCCCAACTAACATAGTAAGTTTGGGGGAAAAAAGTCCTACAGAAGTTTCTTGATTAATACAATGGAATCATATCAATTAGCAGTTTCTTATTTTACACAAATGGGCAATGAAGTCTGCTGCTCCTACAGATGTATTTGAGGATATAGCTAGACTTCATTGTCCCTTTTTCCTGGACTTCAGGAGTTGCAAGCTTTCTTCTACCATGCTTCACTCACAACATTGTCACTGGAAATTAATCTGTCAGAAGTTTGTTTGTTAATTGTTCCTCCAGAGATTTTTAAATGAATACTGTGGCAGTTCCTGGGAACATATAACACCCTATAACCTTTAAAATCAGTCCTGAGAAAAATGAGGATAAAGCTGAAAATCAAATTTAATTTTGATTGTTATTGACATTGAACTGCTTACATTATAAAGAATACATGAGGCCCATCATTTAAGGGACATTTTTTCCACATTGAACACAAATCAGCCATGATTTATGATACTGAGAGAATCCCACGTCCTTGCTAATGCTAAATTTGTTCTTGTGAAAGGTTGGTGAAGCACCTTTACAATATGTCTACAAAAATGATTGACAATACATGTATATTAATGGGATAAATCAATAGACCAAGATGCTTTCTAGTGGAATATATGCATATTACTCAAGGCTTAATGATTCATGCAAGTAATTTGCTATCAGATTTATCTTTCCATGAAATATGTCAATGCACCACACGGCATTGTAAACATGCTAATGCAGCATCAATTGCTGTCATTGGGGATTGACATTGTTGCATGTCTGTATGTTATCTAATACATGTGAATAGCTAAATTTCTGATTTGATATTTGTGGATTTCATTTGAAGATTTCTTATTTATAGCCAAAATATGTTGTGATAAATTAGCACCTGGAACACAGGATCAGGCCCTTCAGCTGTGATGAACATGATAACAAGTTAGACACTAAAATGCTGGAGTAACTTAGCGGGATAGGCACATCTCTGATGAGGAATGATTGGCGTTTCGGGTTGAGACCCTTCTTCAGACTCTTGACCCAAAATGTCACCATTTATTCTCTCCAAAGATGCTACATGTCTCGCTGAGTTACTCCAGCATTTTGTGTCTTTCTTCAGTGTAAACCAGCATCTGCAGTTCAACTTTACCACATCTATTTGTGTTGCCACCTTCATGAAGCTAGTGATTTGGATACCAAGTCTGTGCCAAATATGATGCAAAGTTTAAGTTTTCCAACATATTAAGAAACAATGACAACAAATCTGATCTTCAAGTTTAAGAAGGAACTGCAGATGCTGGAAAATCGAAGGTAGACAAAAATGCTGGATAAACTCAGCGGGTGAGGCAGCATCTATGGAGCAAAGGAAATAGGCAACGTTTTGGGCCAAAACCCTTCTTCAGACTGATGTGAGGGGGAGGGGGGGGGGGGGTGTAGAAAGAAGAAAGGAAGAGGTGGAGCCAGTGGGCTGAGGGGGAGGGAGAAATATGAGGTGCTGCACCTCTAATTTACGGTGGTCCTCACTCTGGCCATGGAGGAGGCCCAGGACAGAAAGGTCGGATTCGCAATGGGAGGGGCAGTTGAAGTGCTGAGCCATCGGGAGATCATGTTGGTTATTGCAAACCGAGTGGAGGTGTTCGGCGAAGCGATCATCAAGCCTATGCTTGGTCTCACTGATGTAGAGCAGCTGACATCTAGAGCAACGGATGCAATCTGATTTTCATGTTTGATTTCCGGAGGTGAGTTTTAGCGATTTTGTTCTCACGCAATGATTCATTAATTTAACACTTTATATCCCCTATTAATTTCAGGGTTAAACCCCTGTCTTACGGTGCGAGTCCACCCATGAGTGATTCCGAGTTAAAAACAAATCAAACTCGTGGTAAACATGTAGAATTAACGTAGCGGGAACGTCGGAACTCGTGGACGCAACTTAGCGAGGAGAACAGAGAGGATCATTGTCGTCTCCCTACCCTCGGTACAAGAACTGTTCCAGAGCTGCTGCCTGAAAAAAGCACTGAGCATAGCAAAGGACAGACTGCACCCCCTCCACACACATTTGGATCTCCTGCCATCAGGCAAGAGATACCGTAACATCAAATCCCAGACAAACAGACAGCTAAACAGCTTCATTCCACAGGCTGAGCGGCTGCTAAACAGTCACTCCACCTGATTCTGCTGCTTTTTGCACTTACACTTAAATAACATCTTTGGCACTGGCCACTTAAATGAGCTGCCCGGACAATTTATGATTGTTTTTACTTGTATTTTTAATGTTGCTGTTTTTTACCTGCACTTTTTAACTATTAGTATTGTTTTTATCAGGGTCTGGATTGTTTTTCTTGTTTTTATTTATGTGTGAAATTTATGAAGTTTCATGTGCGATGCTCGGGTATTCCCTGGGAAACGTCTTCTCATTTTGCACTGTACAACTGTTGCTTTGCAAGATGACAATAAAAGTTGATTGACTCGTAACGCTAACGGCAGGTACTCGTGGAATTTTCAACATGTTGAAAGATTTCCACGAGTCAAATTTACTCTTGAAGGAAAAATTTGAAACTTTTAGACATTGTAATACCGTAGTAGCCCGTGAGTTTACCGTGGTGACTCGTGAGTAACTCGTGGGTTTGGCCTGAATTAACACCGGGCGGGGCGTGTGAAAAGTGACCATACTGAGGGAATCCCCACGTATATGAAGCAGAGAGTAACGTGAGTTCTACATCTAACTTTGGCGTTAAGCAGCGAGGCTCCCTCCCTGTTTCACTCTGGTTTGCCGCACCAGCAGTATGTTGGTGCAACTCGGAGTTCATGTCACACCGAAGGGAGGCTTCCTCTTCGTCCCAAACTGCTGGCCTTTGGAGGGAATTAGTGCAATGCCAGGGAGGGAGATGGGGTGGTTGAATTTCGCTGAGGGCACGCCCCAGGCAGATGGATGTGCAGAACCCACCTGTTCTCATGGACTTTCCAACGATCTAAATGTCCTACAAGGTGAATCTATGGAGTGATTGGCGCTGCAAAGGCAAGGCCAATAAATGGCCATTGTAGATTGGCTCTGCATGCTGTATGGACATGTTGAACTGCAAAGGTACCACGCGACCAAGTACTGAGGGCATTCAGGACCTGATTATTGAGATTAATGGCAGCCACACAAGCAAGCTCCGCTGGCACATCACCGGGGCAGCCCTGGAATATCTCAACCCGCCGATGATGATCCGTGGCTCGGCCGACTCCGAGCTTTATTAAATTGCCCAAGACACCACCTCAAGCGCCCCGTCTGTCGCCACCGCCTCCTTGCTGCACAATGGCAGTGAGTGCAGGGCTGAGATACTGCCTAGTTTTTTTAAGTTCTGAAATTGAATAGCTTTCAATACTGAATCAGAATATACTTACTGTATGAGATGCTGTCCAGCTCCTCTAATTGATACTTAAAACAGGCCCTCATTCACGGTGGTGCAGCGGTAGAGTTGCTGCCTGACAACGAATGCTGCGTCAGAGACCCGGGTTCGATCCCGATTACGGGTGCTGTCTGTACTGAGTTTGTATGTTCTCCCCATGACCTGCATGGGTTTTTTTCCGAGATCCTCCCACACACCAAAGACATACAGGTTTGTAGGTTAATTGGCTTGATGAATGTAAAAATGTCCATAGTGGGTGTAGGATGTGTTAGTGTGCGGGGATCGCTGGTCGGCGCGGACGCGGTGGTCCGAAGGACCTGTTTCCGCAATGTAAACTAAACTACACTAATAGGGGAGAACACTGGCCCTTCTCGGTCAGTTTATTATTTTACACTTATATACATTACACAGATCACGGAGTGTGAAATAAAGCTGGTAAGCCGATGTCATGCAAGAAACGGAGGAAAACAGGACGACGATTTTATTCAGCAACTCCGTTCTGGCAGAACATCTATCCTGTGTTAAGAAACCTAACTTTCAGGGGATTTAAATTTTGAGTTCAACTTCTACCTGAATTTAATTGATTTAATCAAAAGCTTTCAAGTTCTCCCTGCAGTCCGTTTCTTAAACACCTTTACAGTTTGTGCTTTTTTGACAGCCAAGTACTTTAAATGCCATTTATTGCATTGTAGCAATGATAGGCAACGATTTGATAAAAGGTTAAACCTGTTTTTTTTTGTTTGCAATCACACAGTGGTTAATTACATGACAAGACATCACCATGTCACTTACGCACAGCACCGCCCTTGGAAAAAAATACGAGGTACGTTGCCTGTGGCTGGAGTTTGCAAACAAATGAATGGGTTGTCACAATTCGTTCATTTTTGTGGGGAACGCATTTGAGCAGAATCTAAGAATCGAGCGGCGTCCCAGAGAAGCATGCAGCTATATAAGGAACACGGAGAATCTGATCATCGGGGCAGTTCTGTCCATGGTCATGGGAGGCTTTTTATAGTTTTAAAAACTGCATGACATCATTTTTACCCATGTGATGATTTTTCCACACGTCGGCAGTCGTTGTTGGCTCAAGAGTAACACGGGAGAGGAACTTGGTAACTCGGGAGAGCAACTTGGTACATCGCAGAAATGAGAAGTAAACGGCAAACTTAGACATACACACATGGGAACTCGTTTAAACTCGTAAACATTAACTTGGAATCTCGTAGAAAACCACGAGTGTGATTTTTTCTTTCACTCGGGATCACTCGTGGGTGGACTCGCAGTGTGAGACAGGGCTATTAGTAAGAACAAAAGTATGTCTCATCTCATGGTGCCATCCTATGTCAGAACTTTCAGATCTATCAGTCAGCCTGGGACCAGTATTTGACAATGCATCTGTGGATAAACAATAGTTACTCCTGTTTAAATGGCATAACACTGGAACTGTTATCCAAGAAGACCTGACTTATTGTATTGGAAAACTTGACATCAACATGGAGCAGATATTCAAACTGAGTGCATTTTGAAGAATGAATACAAAACTGGTTTTGGGCAGAATTAATTGATAATTGATTAAAAGATTTCCCTGATTTTACTTGAGTTTTTCTTCATACGTCTATGAGGCTCAGGTCCTTTGTTTAAATATAACATTTTTGGAACATTGAACTTTGTTCACCTGGAGTGAAAACTAATTTCTTCTAGTAAGGTTTCTGACTCTGAGGAGAGATTATTAACAAAGATATGGTTAGAGTTTATTTTAGATCCCATGATAAAATATATATACAGCATTTTCCATTGTCAACACTAGAGTAAAAAGCTCAATTGATCATTAAAAATAATATATATTCCTTTGTTTCCATATTTTTGGAACTCAATTAAATATCAAAGCTTGTCACCAGTCATGTGCTGTGAAGACTGATGTAAAATATGTGATGTTTCATTGACCCACAAATGTTGACTGACCCATGTAACCCACTTCCAACAGATTGTTCTTGCTCCAGATTCAATCATTTGCAGTCTCTTGTGCCCTTATCTGATTCATTTGTCTGCCTCCTGGTTTTCCATGATTAATTTCCTAGATTTATATTCTATGCGACTAATGCTCACTCTCAAATTGAAAGTTTAAAACAATGTTGAATATTGCATTAATGCCTTGAATGGCAACTAACCCATTTAATCAATGTTTAACACAAATGTAAGTTCAGTGGTGTACTGAAAACAACAGGCAGGAAAGCAACAAATGGGAGGAAGCATGCTTTGCCTTACAATTCTGGGTAAAGAGATCCTAACGGGAGAGAGGTCCTTTGTTTGTGTGTGTCTGTACATACAAGTGTGTATGTGTGTGCATGGAAAGGGGGATAGGGTCTAAAGACCAAATGCAGTCGCCACATGTAACTGACAGCAGGTAGAGTGGACATGTATATTAAATAACAATCTGCCATGGAATAAGGACTAGTGCAAGTAGAAGTATTAGTCTCATGGTTCCTGAACTCCAGGCTCCCCAATCACCTTCATCCCAACCTGGAGGTCTACATTCCTTGCTGCCCCCTCTCACCAAACCACATAATTTGGTAAATGGTTCTTCACAAGCCCGTGATCCTATCTGACTTTATAACTACTGATCCCTCATTCCCATGGCATTGTTCACAATAAAAGGAAGCCCAAGGATCTGATCTGGAGATTTCTGACAGGACTATTTGCAAATAGAAATGGTGCAGAGGAGGGCACCATCAATACAACCTACTTAATTTTTAGATATACAAGTAAACATTATCAGTTGCAGATTTCAACGCTGGAATATTTTTCTCATTGTAGCTTAGTTATAAGTGGCTAGTGACAGATATTAAACAGATTACTTGTGTGTGCTAGCCTGTTTAAAGCAGCTTCTTCTCCAGTCCAGATTTCCACAAGAGAATTGACTAGGTAGACAAAAGTGCTGGAGAAACTCATCGGGTGCAGCAGCATTTATGGAGCGAAGGAAATAGGCAGTGTTTCGGGTCAAAACCCTTTTTCAGACTGATGTAGGGTGGGGGGCGGGGAGAAGAAAGGAGAAAGGAGAAAGGAAGAGGAGGAGCCCGAGGCTGAGGGAGAGCTGAGAAAGAGAGGAGACAGCAAGGGCTACTAGAAATTGGAGGTCAATGTTTATGCCGCTAGGGTGCAAACTGACTAAGCGGAATATGAGGTGCTGCTCCTCCAATTTCCGGTGGTGCTCACTCTGGCCATGGAGGAGGTCCAGGACAGAAAGGTCGGATTCGGAATGGGAACCGGGTGATCAGGTTGGTTAATGCGGACCGAGCGGAGGTGTTCGGCGAAACAGTCGCCAAGCCTAGGCTTGGTCTCACCGATGTAGATCAGCTGACATCTAAAGCAGCGGATGCAATACATGAGATTGGAGGAGATGCAGGTAAACCTCTGTTGCACCTGGAACGACTGCTTGGGTCCTTGAATGGAGTCGAGGGGAGAGGTAAAGCAACAAGTGTAGCATCTCGTGCGATTTCAAGGGAAAGTGCCCGGGCAGGGGGTGGTGCGGGAGGGAAGGGAAGAATTGACCAGGGAGTTACAGAGGGAGCAGTCTTTGTGGAAAGCAGACAGGGGGGAGACGGGAAATTGTGGCGAGTGGTGGGGTCACGTTGGAGGTGGCGAAAATGACTGAGGACTATTTGTTGTATGTAACGGCTGGTGGGGTGAAAGGTGAGGACTAGGGGACTCTGCCCTTGGTATTGAAGAGACCCTGGTGAGAGCCTCATCTATAGTGGGGAGGAGAACCCCCATTCCCTGAATAATGAGGACATTTCAGATGTCCTGGTGTGGAACGCCTCATCCGTGGAGCAGATGCGGCGTAGATGGAGGAATTAGGAGTAGGGGATGGAGTCCTTACAGGGTGGGAAGAAGTGTATTCTAGATAGCCATGGGAGTCAGTGGGTTTATAGTGGATGTCGGTCAGAAGTCTATCACCTGCAATGGAGATAGTGAGGTCGAGAAATGGTAGGGAAGTGTTGGAAATGGTCCGGGTGTATTTGAGTGCCGGATGGAAGTTAGTGGTGAGGCGGATGAAGTCAGTCAGTTGTGTGTGGGTGCACGAAGTAGCACCAAAGTAATCATCGATGTAGTGGAGGTAGAGGCGGCGAATGGGGCCCTGGTACGCCTCGAACAAGGATTGTTCGACGTACCTTACGAAGAGGCAGGCATAGCTGGGGCCCATGCGCGTGCCCATAGCTACCCCTTGTATTTGGGGGAAACGGGAGGAGTCAACTGAGAAGTTATTGAGGGTAAGGACCAACTCCGCTAGGCAGAGGAGAGTATCAGTGAACGGGTATTGGTTGGTTCTACGGTCAAGGAAGAACTGGAGGGCTTTGAGACCCTCCTGGTGGGGGATCCAGGTGTAGAGTGACTGGACGTCCATGGTGACGATGAGGGGATGGGGCCTAGAGAATGGGATGCCCGGAGATGCCGGAGAGTGTCTGAGGTGTCTTGAACATAGGTAGGGAGGGATTTAACCAGGGGAGATAGGATGGAGTCAAGGTATGTGGAAATGAGTTTGGTGGGGCACAAACAGGCAGAGACAATGGGTCTACCAGGACAGTCAGGTTTGTGGATTTTGGGGAGAAGGTAAAATCGGGCCATGCGGGGCTAGGGAATGATGAGATTGGAGGCTCAGGGGGGCAGTGAGCCGGACTAGATGAAATCAGTGATGGTGCTAGAGATAGTGCCCTGGTGCTCGTCTGTGGGGCCATAGTCCAGGGGTAAGTAGGAGGAGGTGTCCGAGACTTGGCGCGTGGCCTCAGCTTCGTAGAGATCGACGCGCCCAGACTACCACGGCACCTCCCTTTTTCGACGCGCCAGACTAGCACAGAATTGACTATACTTGTGGTGAGCTCAAAATATTGCATGTTAGTGTAAATTAAACATATAAAAGGAATGTTCAAACAAAGGTCCAAATCTGACGAAGGATTTTATAGAAGTTTGTAATTAATATCAAGCCATTTGTAGTCTATTTCCAAATATGTTAGTGGACAGGATTAAAAATGAGACAGCAAGTCATTACTGAAGAATCCAAGGAAGCATCTTTCCCTTAACTAGGAGACAATGAGACAATCCTGCACTGATTTAAATTTCAATTGATACAGAGAGTGCTTGTTTCTCGTCATTGCAATGCAATATTGTAAAATTGATTGTAAACAATGCTAGCTCCTTGGAGGTTGTCACTTCTTTGAAGATAGTGTGGTTTAATCACAATTTTATCTCTGCTTCTTTCGACACAGATGCTGCCTGACCATTCGCTGGCATGAATACTTTCTCACATTTGCATATATAACATTGCCTTCCCACTCCCACCAATCAATTTAAGGATAAAGGGGAAATCTTTTAGGACTGAGGTGAGAAAAACATGTTTTACACAGAGAGTGGTGAATCTTTGGAATTCTCATTGGCTATATTTAAGAGGGAGTTAGGTGGCCCTTGTGGCTAAAGGGATCAGGGGGTATGGAGAGAAGGCAGGTACAGGATACTGAGTTGGATGATCAGCCATAATCATATTGAATGGCGGTGCAGGCTCGAAGGGCCGAATGGCCTATTCCTGCACCTATGTTCTATGTTTCTATGCGTTATATGAGGATCATGACAAACTTAGGGCTGAGGGATTTTATATCACAATGATGCATGGGTTAGTCAGTTCAATTCAGCCCTTTTCTATAAAAGCCAACACTTATTTAAACGTTTTTGTGATGTTAAGCTATAAATAGCTGAGCTATTATACTGTGCACTTCAATGTACTATTAATTGTTCACAATTGATCTGTGAGAATGGTTTGAATGAAAGAAGTTACAACAATGACCTAGGTTATAAATATCCTGAGTGGGTAGTATTCTTCATACAATGTTGTTTTATCTATGATTTTAATGAGTGATCCCAAGATGTCTGCAAGGATGGTTCCTTAACAGTGATTACTAATTACGTTATGAACACTGATTTTATGTGAAAAGTCATTCTGGTCTTAAAATACCAAAATATTATACCTTTTAAAATCTACAGAACTCAAATGCATCATGTTGTTCAAATTAATGAGCAATTGTGTTTTTACCCATGGAAATTAACAAACTATATCAAGACTGTGGGGGTGTGTGACATTGTGACCCATTTTTGGGACAATCCAAGTGTCATAGCAGAAATAAATTAAAACTGCGCAATTACACCCTGCCACAAAACTCAACTATCTAATTTACTGCTAAATTTGTATGTTACTCATATAACTGAGATTACAATAAACATGATTAAAATAACTGGTATATGAATATCTTGTGGAAATGCTTTGTGAAATACATGCTGAATATTTGGCTGAGAGATGACCAACAGATCCAGACAAATAAAATTCTTCTGATAGCAGTTTAATGAGTGAATTGATTTGGGGACCATAATGAGCTCCACCAGGAGGTTTGCTAAAGGCTATGGGAAGTAAAGGTTCCCCATTACAAATACCTAATACAACAATTAAACTTGAATACGACTAAATATGCATAAAGGCGAAGAAGTTATTAAGGGCTCCAAGCATAAACATATTGAAACATAGAAACATAGAAACATAGAAAATAGGCGCAGGAGTAGGCCATTCGGCCCTTCGAGCCTGCATCGCCATTCAATATGATCATGGCTGATCATCCAACTCAGTATCCCGTACCTGCCTTCGGCTCCATACCCCCTGATGCCTTTAGCCACAAGGGCCACATCTAACTCCCTCTTAAATATAGCCAAAAACTGGCCTCAACTACCTTTTGTGGCAGAGAGTTCCAGAGATTCACCACTCTCTGTGTGAAATATGTTTTTCTCATCTCGGTCCTATAGGATTTCCCCTCTATCCTTAAACTGTGATCCCTTGTCCTGGACTTCCCCAACATTGGGAACAATCTTCCTGCATCTAGCCTGTCCAACCCCTTAAGAATTTTGTGAGTTTCTATAAGATCCCCCCTCAATCTCCTAAATTCTAGCGAGTACAAGCCAAGTCTATCCAGTCTTTCTTCATATGAAAGTCCTGACATCCCAGGAATCAGTCTGGTGAACCTTCTCTGCACTCCCTCTAAGGCAATAATGTCCTTCCTCAGATTTAGAGACCAAAACTGTACGCAATACTCCAGGTGTGGTCTCACCAAGACCCTGTACAACTGTAGTAGAACCTCCCTGCTCTTATACTCAAATCATTTTGCTATGAATGCTAACATACCATTCGCCCCCCCAGAACCAGAGGAAAGGAAATGAGCGGGTCCGAATCAGGCAGCTAGACTGAGTGGAGACAGTAAACTAAATCATCTCAGTGACTAGAATGTTGTCTTTATTACAAGGAAATCTAGATAGATTGGTTACTTGATTGCAATAGCCATTCTTAGATTCTTATTTGTGTTTTATGCCCCAGGTAGTTTATGCATTATCTTCAAGCGTTTATACAAACATCTACCTATTTTATGAATGAATGAATGAATGATGAATACGTTTATTGTCATTGCACAATACTGTGCAACGAAATTCCATTACATCTCCTCCGGTTAAAAAAAAATACAAACACGACAACCATTGACACATATGTACACTTGTTAGTAAAATAATAAATAAGTATTTAAAAAGAATTAAAAAGAATTTGGCGGCATTTCTTGGAATTACATTTTGCTTCCCCAGTGTTCTCTGTTGGAATTAAGCTCTTTTATCGCACATGGGTAGAAACTATTTTTTAGTCTACCGGTGCGAACCTTCAGAGACCTGCATCACCTCCTAGAGGGTAGCAGAGTGAAAAGGTGGTTGGCAGGGTGGGATGTGTCCTGCTTGATATTTGTGGCCCGGCGCAAGCATCGGGCCCTATATATATCATCCAAAGAGGGTAGTTGAGCGTTTGTAATGCTCTGTGCAGTTTTTATAATTCCCTGCAGCGCCCTCCTCTCAGCCACAGTACAGCTAGCAAACCACACCAGGATTCCATAGGAGAGGATACTTTCCACGGCGCATCGGTAGAAGGACAGCAGCAGCGGCTGTGAGACGTTTGCTCTCCACAGAGACCTCAGGAAATACAGTCGCTGATGTGAGTTCTTCACGAGAGTGACGGTGTTCATTATCCATAGGTCAGTTGCATGCAAAGACAGCTAGATTAATATTACCTTGATGTGAGACCTGCAAGGTTGAGTAAAGTAATTTTTATTCATAGTAAAAACGGAACTAAAACTCGTGAAAACCATGTACCTGAATTAAGTAACAAACACAGCTCCTGTCGCTGGGAGGAGCCCTGAATAACTGGCTAAAAGCCCGCAAACCAAAGATCTTATAGCAGAGCAAGATAGGCTACTCCTGCTAAATGCAATGGGCTGACGTGTAGTGCGCTATGGAGGGGATCCTGGGCATTTTTCCACGCCCATTTTAGCAACCTGAGCCTACCTGATCCGACCCGACTCGCAGTGTAATCAATGTTGCGGGGCAACAGTTTGTGTGGGTTAGATTCATAAATCTGTCAGTTCATACTTCTTGTCAAGAATAAAATTTGACTCTGGTAATTGTCTTTTTTAATGTTTTTTAAATCATTTCTTTTTAAATGGCTCACAAACAGTGTTTGAGTTGATTTTGTAGTAACCGGAACCGACCCGACTCGCAGGGTAATTGACATTGCGGGGGAACTTTTTGTGTGTGATATAGGGTTAGATTCATAATTCTGTTAGTTCATAATTCTGTTAATTCTTGTTAAAGAATAAAATGTTTATAAACACACATACATGAAAATTATATAAATGTATATAATCATATAACACACACAATTATATTCTGATCCAATAATGAACTTTATTTCAGACTAGACACGGGACATTAAATAAGAAACATTGTAAATAAGAAACATTGTAAACCTCCCCGCAACTTCACACACACTAGGCCTTATCCCCCCTCCCGCTGCCCCGGGCCGCGCACTCTCTCTCCCGCTGACCCGGACCCCGCACTCTCTCTCCTGCTGCCCCGGGCCGCGCACTCTCTCTCCCGCTGCCCCGGGCCGCGCACTCCCTCTTCCGCTGCCCTGGGCCACGCATCCCTCTCCCGCTGCCCCGGGCCACGCACTCCCTCTCCCGCTGCCCCGGACCTCACACTCCCTCTCCCGCTGCCCCGGACCTCACACTCCCTCTCCCGCTGCCCCGGACCTCACACTCCCTCTCCCGCTGCCCCGGACTGCGCACTCTCTCTCCCGCTGCCCTGGACCCCACACTCCCTCTCCCGCTGCCCCGGACCGCGCACTCCCTCTCCCCGCTGTGGATCCAATCTTTGGCCGGAAGCGAGATGGCTGAGCAAGATGGCGGAACAAGATGGCGGAGGCAGGTTGCTAAAATGAGTCATAAAATCACCCATGAATCCGCCCATGAGCGTACTACACGTTTGCGTGAGAGTAACCCATCTTGCTCTGCTATAGGATCTTTGTCGCAAACGAACCCCAGTGGTCACATGACAGTGCCGACCAATGATGAGGGTTCTGACTTTCCCACCCCGCCAATAGGTGCCGCTACAGGACTACGGCCTAACCCCCCCCCCCCCCCCCACCCTCCCCCCCCCCGAACCAGAGGAAAGGAAATGAGCGGGTCCGAATCAGGCAGCCAGACTGAGTGGAGACAGGGGGAACTGGCATAACGGGTGCAACAGGCACAAGTGGAACAGGTACAACAGGCGGAACAGTCTAAGCAGGCAGAACAGGCACAACACGTGCAACCGGTGAAAGCGGACCGGCCAGAGGACGACCTCTATGCCGGGGTTGTGCCAACACCATTAGGCTGTTGACATTCAGATGGGCGGGCTGGAGGTGGGCCACCGAAATGATCTTCTCACGACCCCCGACATCCAAAACAAAAGTCCCGACTCTGGGACGCAACACCCGGAAAGGACCCTCATAAGGCCGTTGCAGCGGAGTCCGGTGTCAGTCCCTGCGGATGAAAACAAAAAGGCAGTCCTAGAGCACAGGTGGAATATAAGAAAGTGCAACACTGTGGCGGGAGATCAGAACGGGAGACAGTTCACCCACTTTCTCCCGAAGTTGCGCCAGCACAGAAGAAGTGGGTTCCTGCGGCCCCCGAGCAGCAGGAAGGAAATCACCATGCACCCGCATTGGGGAGCCGTACACCAGTTCCGCAGAAGACATGTCCTAATCGGCCTTGGGGGCCATGCGGATCCCCAGCAACACCCATGGCAACTCATCCACCCAATCTGTGCCCGTGAGCCGTGCTTTCAACGCAGACTTCAGATGCCAGCGAAACCGCTTAACCCAACCGTTGTCCTGAGGATGGTATGCAGTCATGTGATGCAGCTGAGCGCCGTACAGCTGAGCCATGGCCAACCACAGGGCCGAGGTGAATTGAGCACCACAGTCTGTAGGAGGTGACAGCAGGAACTCCAGAATGTGCCACCCAGTGGGCCGCGAGGGCCTGAGCACAAGTCGTGGCGGAGGTGTCAGGCAACGGAATGGCCTCAGGCCACCTCGTGAAATGGTCCACAATCATGAGTAGGTGGGTGGCACCCCGGGACGTCGGCAGTGGGCCCACCAAGTCGACATGAATGTGCTCTAACCGTAGTTGAGGGACAACCAAATCCTGGAGCAGCGCACATACATGCCATTGGATCTTGGACATATGGCAGGGAATGCAGGCCCTGGCCCAGGTCCCAACCTGCATGCGGAGGCTATGCCAGACAAAGTTGACCGCCACCAACGGCGTAGTCGCCCGGATAGAAGTGTGGGCCAGCTCGTGATTGTAGTCGAACACATGCTGCTGCCAACCCGCAGGGACAATGGGCCGCAACTGCTCGGTGGAGACATCACACAGGGCAGTTAGACAAGCGGGTCCGAGCAGGACATCAGCCAACACCAGCCCTGACACAGCAGTATGATAGGCCATCATCATATCCCCATCTCGTTACGCAGCGGCCAGCCCTGAATAGTCAATACCCAGAGACACGGCCAGCACGGCATGGACTGCATGACAAGAGAAGGCATCAGCGACCTGATTAAGTTTGCCCACCATGTGCTGGACATCGGTGGTATACCCGGAGACAAACGGCAGGTGCCACTGTTGGCGAGCAGACCAGGGGTCGGACACCTTTGTGAAAGCAAATGTTAGGAGCTTGTGATCGGTAAACGCCGTGAAGGGCCTGTCCTCCAGGAAATACCGGAAATGCCGGATTGCCATATAAAGAGCCAGGAGCTCATGGTCGAACGCACTGTAGTTCCGCTCAGGGGTGCACAGGTGCCAGCGGAAAAAGGCAAGCGGCTGCCAGTGACCATCGATAAACTGCTCTAGGACCTCCCCCCCCAAGGGCAGTAGCCGAAGCGTCAACAGTGAGGGCAGTTGGGACAGCAGCCCACGGGTGCAAAAGCACGGTGGCATTGGCAAGCAGCTCCTTTGCTCCGTCGAAAGCGGCCGCAGTCTCAGCATCCCACGCTAGGTCACACGCCGGTCAGGCACTGGAACAACGGCCACTTGATCCGGGCCGCCGCTGGCACAAAACGATGGTAAAATTTGATCATTTCCATGAACTCCTGTAGCCCTTTAATGATGAGCGGCCGATGAAACTACCCAATGGCCTCCACCTTGCCGGGAAGAGGTGCAGCGCCCTGAGGAGTAAAGTAGTGTCCAAGGATAGAAATGGAGCTGAGACCAAACTGGCATTTGGCGGCATTACTAACGTGCCCGTGGTCCTGGAGCCGCTGGAACAACACTCGGAGTTGCGCAACAATGTTCCTGGCGGGAGTGGCTGGCAACCAGAATGTCATCCAGGTAAACGAAAACATAGTCCAACCCCCGGCCAACCATGCCCATAAGCCGCAGTAAAGCCTGCACGGTGTTCTTAAGGCCTAGCGGCATCCGCAGCCATTCAAACAGGCCGAACGGGGTGATGATGGCAGTCTTGGACATATTATCGGGGTGGACGGAAATCTGGTGGTGTCCGCGCACCAGATCCAGCTTGGAGAAATGGTAGCCCTGTCCAAATCGGCCGTGAAGTCTTGGATGTTCAGGACTGGGTAGCGGTCAGCAGTCGTGAGAGTGTTAAGGCGGCCGTAGTCCCCACAAGACCTCCACCCGCCAGACGACTTGGGAACCATTTGCAGTGGGGAAGCCCATAGGCGGTCGGGGCGCCACACTGTCCCCATTCCCTCCATCCTCTGAAACTCCTCCTTAGCCAAACGCAGCTTGTCGGGCGGGTGCCGGCGCGCCCATGCATGAAGCGGAGGGCCGATGGTAAGGATGTGATGGACATCCGGGCCGAGTGAAACTGAGGGGTCAGGATCTCTGGGAACTCGGTCAGGAGCGGGGCGTATGCCCCACCCAAAAAATATTTTGGACGGTTCGAGGCATTCAACAACGCACCTGTGAGGAAAGGTATTCCTCACTATGATGAACTGGCACTCAGTCTTGATACAGTGGATATCCGGAGGACCCTAAAAGGGGTGAACACACGGAAGGCGGTAGGCCCTGATAACATACCAGGCCGGGTGCTGAGGGAATGTGCTGGTCAGCTGGCACATGACCTTACTGACATCTTCAACACCTTGCTGAACCAGGCTGTTGTCGCATCATGTTTTAAGACTGCCACCATCATACCAGTGCCTAAAAAATCCGCAATAACATGTCTCAACGATTACTGCCCTGCAGCACTCACTCCCATAATGATGAAGTGCTTTGAGAGGCTAGACGGAAAACATTATCAATGCTGAAGGTAGACACAAAATGCTGGAGTAACTCAGCGGGACAGGCAGCATCTCTGGAGAGAAGAAAAGGGTGACGTTTTGGGTCGAGACCCTTCTTCAGATGAAATGCTGATTTTGGAAGCTTCATTGATCCCAAAATCTATAGATATTTAAGGATTCAGTGATTCCTGACTGCCATGCTCAATGACAAATCACTAATTTAAAAATAATGATTTTCTTTTTCTAGATTTCCCCATCAAAGAAATGGTTTCTATTTATTTATCCCATTATCATCTTGAACATAATAATTATATTGCCCACTCTATCTTTAGTCGTCAAAGGACTACAAGATTATGTATTATTTCCCACTCTTCCTCCTTAAGTGTAATGCTCACAATTGAACAGAGTACTCCATTTAGTAACATCCTCCTCTTTGTTTTCCAGCTTAATTACACTTCATTTTAACCTCACAATGCAGAAGAAACCACTCAGCCCATCAGATCTTTGCTGCCTCCCAAAACAATTATATTTTGAACTATAATTTCCCTCGTAACCTATTCTTCCCAGTTTCTCATTAATATCGGCACCCCAAAATTCTAATACCCATGTACACACCAAGAACCATTTACAGTGGATAATTATCCTACCAATTCACAGTGATGTGGGAGGAAACCAATTATCCTACCAATCCACAATGATGTGGGAGGAAACCAGAGCACCTGGAGGCATACCATAGACAAGGCATGCATATTCCACACAGAGAGTAGCAGAGATCAGGCTTAATCTCATGGAGCTGTGAGGCAACTGCTCCACTAGTTGTACTGTTATATCACCAACAATGGTGAGATAAAATCCACCATTCCACTCGTCCTTAGATTGTTCTTTTCTTCCTACTTGCTTATTAGATACACCTGATTACCATCCATATACATGAAAATGTTGAACAAAATTATTGATATAAAAAGGATTCCAACTTATTTTTCATGTACTCAGAGTGGAAGCTGTCACAATTTCTCACTTTAATTATTGTTTTGCTCACTAATTCTATTCACAGCATGGTGTTGTCTACAAGATTATATTCACATCTTCACGCCTTACCATGCCCTTGTACTTATTGTTTATTTCTTCATCAGTTATTAAGTTGAAACACCATTTTAAATCTATATACAGCAAGAGCATATGATATTAATGTCACTATTTGTTCATTACCTATGTTAAAAAATGCAACTACATTTGCCTCCATTTCAGTGCACGTATTCATTCACCAGAGGCATGTACAATTGTCAAAACAGAAAATGGAGAGAAATTGATGCTGTTATCCCTTCAACTGTGAATGGCTCTGAAGCAAAGGTAATCCAACAATGCTGTAACAAAACAAAAAAACAAAAAGTGGGAGTAACTCAACAGGTTAGACAGCATGGAGGAAATGGAGTGATGACATTTTGGGTCTGGACTCTGCCTCAGATTGATACTGTAACTAAGGGAGTTTGCGTATTTAACAGAACAAAAAGGAAGACATTGTAGTATATTTCCAAGCAGTGATGGTCACAACCAACAAGGGGAAATGCAGGTTCTTGATGTGAGATTACTTCGTTTTGGGAGGTCCTTCTTGATTTTGGTATTTGGTGGTCCTTCTTAATGTGAGCTAATCTAGTTTGAGGAGTTGCTGTCAAAGCAGGTAAACTGTAAAACAATATTGCGTAAATGTTGGAAGAGGCAAATATTGAACATGATTCATGTGTCTTTTTTTTCTGAATGGTATTGGTGTCTTGGTGTTATTGGAGCAATACTCATCCAGAGATTTGGAGGGTCACTGGTTACTTAACATCTAGCTTTTGATCTGCTGTTATAGGATTATCGGTCAGAAATTAATTTTGAAATTTAAAAATCTCAGCTGGTAAGGTAGCATCTGTAAATGAACAAATTTAATCTTTCAGGTCCAGGACACTTCTGGGAACCGAGAAAGAGAAAAAAATGCTATTTTAAGTAGTAGGGAGATTGGGAGGGGGATGAATGGAACAAAGTGAATTTTCTCATATATTTTATGACACAATGGCCTCACGTGGTAGTTAAGATCTTTATGTGTATTGTGTTCTTTATTGTGAGATTGGAGATGTTTCTGGTCAAGACAGAGTGTTGAGGAATGAAGGCAAGATAAAGAGGTGAAGGGGAGTAGTGAGACATGACGGTGACAAGTGATATATTGAAGTCGTTAAGTAGGGGGAATGATGGGCAGATGGAGTCAATTGGTGAAGTGGGAGGGGGAATGGGGAGTTTGGAGGCTGGTTTGATAGGTAGAAAATGATAAGGAAGAAAAAGTAATGGAGCTAGCGGTGGAAGGGGAGGAGGTGGGTAAAGGGCTTGTCCCACTTGGACATATTTTTCAGGCGACTACAGGAATCTATGCGGTTGCCTCATGGTTGCCACAAGTTCGCCGGTGATTGCCGTGATGTCGCCTGCTTGGTCGTGAGTAGTTTCCTCAGTGTCGTGACAAGTCGTAACGTCATTCTGGTCGCCGCAGGTTTTTCAACAAGTTGACCACAAGCTACGACAACATACAACCTAGTTTTCAACATGGTGAAAAATTAGTGGTGACTTTTTTTACCCCATGGGTCATAGCTTATTTTCTCGTCATGTAGGAGCGGTGGTAATAGGTCGTCAGGATGATGTAGGTGGTTCCCACCTATTGTTGGTTATCGATGGTACTGACTGGTGAATTTGATTTGCCCACCCATGTCTTCATATCCTGAAGCAGGTCAGGGTTGATTCTAGTGAAGTTTCTAAAAGTATCATGATCTTCGTGCTGAAGAATAGTCATCAGGTTTTCATACTGGCCCGACATGGGTCTACTCTGGAACAAGGGCCTCACCCACACAGACCTCTTCTTTGGCTTTTTCTTCACCATTCTTCTTGTCCTTCTGCCTTGCGGATCTATAAGCATGAGGGCAGCTGCAAACAGCAGAGATACTTCTTCCTGTGAAAGCAATGCCCACCGACGTTTCTTCATGGCAAACATGACTCAGAGTGATAGGAAACCCCACCCTACAAACACTTTAAAAGTAAAATAGGATGATGTCATTGTTTTGGAGGTCAAAATGAGGTTAATTGACCTATGTTGTCTCCTACAGGGTCGTAGCATATCGTAGCATGACCTCGGTTATCATAGGTGCGGTCGTAGGTGTGTCAAAGTTGGACGTCTTAAGTCGCCACTATTGAGTTGCCGGTTGTCGGGAACTAGGCTGTAGGTTGTCGTACCTTGTTGTCGACTAGGTTGTAGGTTGGCATTGCTTACAAACAAAGTCGTAGGATGGGGTCCACTCACCATTTTTTTGGCGACTTGACAAGAATATGACAGTCGCCGGCAGTCGCCTAATAAATCGCCTAAGTAGGACAGGCCCATAAAGTATAGACAGAGGTCGCAACGTTATGTGGAATGGTGATAGAGGCTGGTACGTGGGACCAGATAAATGGAATGATAATGGGGGGATAGAATCAGATGGTGAATGTGATAGGGAGGGTAGGCAGGTCAAGGGAGAAGAAACCTAGGATGATAACTATGTGGGCAACGTTTGTGTGAATAACAGTGATAAGGAAATGGAAATGGAAACGATTAACAAAGGTAGAACCAAGATGGACCAGTAGAAGTAGAAAGGAATAACAGGGGCATGGGCTACCTGAAATAAAGGAGGTTCTTGGCTATACTCAATATGCCAAACAATGTAGAAAAAAGGGAAGTCTGATGCAAAATGATGGCATGCAATAATGGCCAGTTATTCCACAAAAAGAAAGAACGAGTACGTTCTTCTTCTTCTTCTTCTTCTTCTTCTTCTTTGGAGTTTTACGGCAGCCAGCATCCGCAATGTTGCATTGCTGCCACCTTCTGGCTTCATTCTACAGTACTCATGTATTTATATTATGTCCTTTTTATAAGCCCAGAGGCCCTCAAGAAATCAAACAACTTTATTCCTTTGCCTTTCCCTCCACACTCTAGAATGTTCTTTACTGATATTTCTGTCAATCCAATTTTCCTCATTTCAATGATCATAAATCCTCTTTCTGTCTCATATCTCCTACATGCAACTAGGGCATGCTGAACTGTTTCTGGTTGATGGCATTCCTCACACAGCCCAGTAGGGTGTTTTCCCAATATTTTTAATGTGCTGTTCAGGTGAGTGTGTCCTATCCTCAATCTTGTTAATACTACCTGTTCCCTCCTGTCCCCCCTCCCCCCTCTTCTTGCTGCAATGCCCACTCTGTTTTGTAGCGAATAGAGATGTCTCCCCTTTGTCTCCTGTTCCCAGTATTGTTGCCACTCCTGATTTATTTTCTTCCACACAATGTGTTTTCCTTCAGATTTGGGTAGTTGTAAGTTTACCTCTATGTTTCTTTTTTTTACATCCTCCTTTGCCAATTTATCCACCTTTTCATTCCCTAGAACACCAATGTGTGCTGGGACCCACAACAAAGTCACGTCACTGTGTCTCCTTGTCACTTGGCTTAATAGTAGCAGGATTTCATAAACTAAATCAGGCCGCCAATGGGATGCACCAGATAATGAGTCGCTACATATTACTACTTTACATGGTTGCACCTGTTCCATCCACCGAACTGCCATCAAAATAGCGTACAGTTCCACTGTATATACTGTCAAATAGTTGTTTGTTCTTTTGTAAAGCTCAACATTCACCCCCTGGACTACCACAGCCGCCCCTGTTGTTTCAGCTACTGGATCCTTTGATCCATCTGTGAAAATTAAGAGGTGTTCCCTGTATCTATTATCTATATGGCTATGATATTCTGTCTTTAGGTCTGAATTTTTGTTCCTCCTTTTTGCCTCCCATATCTCCAGATCAACGTTTGGGATGTTCAGTAACCATATTGGCACAGATGGCCACAATACTGCAGGGCAGAACTCTTTGTCTTCTACTCCCATGTCCCTTGCCACAACTCCTCCAACCCAGCCGAAGCTTCCAGACTGAGCTACCTCTCTCTCCCAGCACTCCTGTACTACCTGTTTTGTTGGGTGGTTCTCTCCATGACCCTTAAGGCTTAGCCAGTAATTAGCCATTCGTTGTCTGCGGCACAGTCTCAACGGCATCTCCCCAGTTTCCATCTGTAGTGCACATACAGGTGACGTCTGCACACCTCCTATACAGACTCTTAGAGCTTCCGTTTGGACTTTGTCCAACTCGGACAACAATGACTTAGGTGCTGACCCATAAGCTATACTGCCATACTCTAGTCTGGATCTGATCAGTGATACATAAATACGTTTAAGAGATAATACATCTGCTCCCCACTCTAAACCTGTCAAGCATCTCATTACATTGATGTTTTTTTTCCATTTTTCAATTACTTTTGTAATGTGGACCCTCCATGTTAATAGTAAGATTAAACGAGAACTTACCAGTTTGAAGTTTGATCTGTATTTTATGAGGAGTTACGATGAGGGATTACGTGAAGAAGCCTGCCAGGCGCATGCGTGTCATTCTTCAAAGCAGCGGTGTGGAATCACAGATAACTGTAATGACTATACATAGTAAGATTAGAGAAGAGGTACCAGTTAAGTATATGATCAGGGTGGGAGCGGAGGGCACGTAATCCCTCATCGTAACTCCTCATAAATAAAGATCAAACTTCAAACTGGTAAGTTCTCGTTTAATCTTACTATTTTACTTCGGAGTCACGTGAGTGACTACGTGAAGATTTTAAAGCTCTGTGATTTCATGCCGTGGAACAAGTCCATGCATCACGTCTGCCTTGACTGTTGGGAGGAATTGTGTTAACATAATTTGGATATGAATTCGACATTAAAATCATAAAATATTTAGCACAAGTTTATAAACCCTTTATATGGGTTTAAATTAATTTACAGAACTTAAATTGTTTTTGCAAATGTTCCAGGTTTCATTACTGGTTTATTACAAAATAATTTGAATGTTTTCCCCTCCAGACCATCCTGCTGCCATGAGGGTTTGGTCCATTGGTACAGCCAACTGTATCGCTGCCGACGTAGCTGCAGCCCTGGTGGAAAGAGATTTTAAAATGTTAGTATCCACCCCAGCCTGTGTTTAGGAACTATTTCAGCCATCTTGAGATGGTCTGGACCATCACTCTTGGTGTGGTTGCTAGTGGCTGATAAAAATGTGCCTTTTCATTGCCTCTTAGGATATTCGTTTTCTCCATGTATAACGACAGATGTTTATTATACACAGACGGTCATCTGTTGGGTATGACCTAATTGTATATTGAGGCCTGCTGATCCCTTTTTCTGTTCTGCTTACTATCTCATAAATATGAACGTAATATTTTCTGTTGAGAAAGTCATGTTGTCCAGTCTAGTTTTTGCAGTGACTGTATCCTCTGTGCCATGACCAATACCATTAGCATGACTGTTTTAATGTCAGTCTGTGTAGGGACAGAACTGTTGCTGGAGACCAATTCCTGGGCATCTTCAGGATATACTCACATCCCATATATGGGAGTATCTGGTTCTCCTCATAGGTTTTGTACCAGTGGGTGAGTCCCAACAGTGTAAAGATCTGTCCCCTGCCATAGGTAAGTCGATAGGGTACTTCTGCCGCAGTTGATGGCACTGTAACTAAGCCCCTCATCATAGTGGAGGCCTGCCAGATATTCCAGAACAGATGGGATGTTCATGTCTCTGATTCCATGTTTGATACCACTGGGAACCATGGTTGAGTAGGCCAATCGGGTATTACCAATTCCAGATGCAGAGTCCAGTTGTATTTCTTTGTCTGCCACTGAATTTAGTCTTCATGGTAGATAAGTGGTTGATATACAAATATCTCTCTGGATACACCATTGCCAATTTGTATAGCCAGATTGTCACAGATGTCAATTTGTTTCCACCCTGTAGTTAATGTATGCTACCACGGTGGTATTGGTTGCTCTGCACCCAAGGGTAATGGCATCAGTTTGCAGTACCATGGAAAAGGTTACTGACAATGTTTGGATAGGAACATGGTCAGATGTTATCTATCCACCATTTTAGTTCCATTTTAGCCTGCTTGGTAGTTTCATAGATCTGTCAAGTGACCTGCATAATTTAGAGTGCTTGTATTTGCTCTCTATATGTTTTGGTAATGTAGAGGTCCAAATTTGTGTGGCTGGAAAGGCAGCCATCATTATGCCAATTACTTTAGCTACCAATCTGATGGATGGTTTGCTGATGTCAGTGAGGTTATTATAAGCCTCTATTAAACCTGTAGCCTTTTCCTTAGGCAGAGTCACCGACATGTGAACTTAGTCAATGGTGAAACCCCAGGTAGTCCATAGCAGTGGAAGACGTTAGTTTAGATTTAACTGGATGAAATGAATCCCAGTTCCCCAAATAACTTTTTGTGGCTGTTACGGTTTTTGCCCATAATGAGTATGTCATCTAAATATGCCATGACCATGTGTATACGTTTCCGTAGAAACGCTTGGGCTGGTTTCAACATTTTTTGTGAACAGCCTGGGCTGATGATAACCCATTTGGCAGTGCTTTGTACTGCTAGTTGTCCCATCCAGTTGAATTTAAGTAACATCTGTGGTCACCTCGTATAGGCACTGAATAGTAAGCATCTTTTAAAATTGATGCTGGCAATTGAAGTGACCTTTTGGAATTAATAGTTAAGCAGTAACAAGGGTATCTATTTTGTCAGGTCTATGATGATGCGATGACCATCATCTTTTTGTTTTTGATAGATATATTGGACACAAATTTTAATGGTTCGTGTTGAGTTTTCTCAATTACACCTTTTATGTAAAGCCGTTTCAGTTCAGCTTGCGCTTTTGATTTCCTTTATCAGAAAGCATGAACATTCGGTTCAGTATATGCTGAACTGGAGGGCTGTACTTGTGTATAAACTCTGTAGTATATCCCTGGATACTGCTTAAGATGTAGGTATTGGTTGTTATCATGCTCCATGCATTCAGAAGAGAGTGTAATCTCCCCACCCCCTGTTTGTAAGGAACCAGACCCACCTACCTCCATGTTACTAGTGGCAGGTTTACCTTTTTGTAGGTTCTTCACTGTTGTTGTAGCGCTGGGGTCTGGATTTATGGTTTTTGGTTGGCGTTGGAGGTGCTGCATCTTCTAGGAAGGCCGACCTGGGCCATGGCCTTAAAAGACTCATGTTTTGAGTACCGGTCCTTCGAGCTTTCACCAGTTCTGCTGGTGGGTGCTTGGGGGTGCCAGTAGGTTCTCTTGTTCCTGCACCCCCTGCACTCTTTTTTCTTCTGCGGACCCCTCTTCCAGGTCAGCCCAGAACTGACCCGCAGTGCTCCCCTCTGATGGGGTAGAAGCACTGTGCAGCCCTCAAAGAGGTACTGCTGTGGGTTTATCATAGGGCCCACAGTGACCCGACTCCATCTCCCGGAGTCTGTCACATTGGAGCAAAGCTCCATACACCGCTTCCTCCCGCTCCAGCGCTCTTGGGCGCTGGCCGCCGGCGGTTATGCAAAGTCGGACTCCTCTGAGTCCACGACCTTGTTTGTTTTGTGTCTAGCCTTACCGCCCGGCCGCATGGATCTGGCCGGTGCGGAGGCGACATTGGGCACAGCTGATCCCACTACGGGTGATGCAAGTGCCGCTGGCTGCTGCTGGCTGCCCGCTGCTCGACGGTCCTCCTTCTCCAGCTTTGTTCTTCCTTCCGTGGAGTGGATATGGCCGGTGTGGAGGACATCTGGCACAGCTGATTCCATCTAGCCCACCAGCTTTGTCGCAGCCCGTTGTTTCTGCACCTGCAATCAGCATAGAAATGCAAAAAAGACCGCAGCTCTTACCTGCAGGTCCAAGTTGTTGCTACGGGTGAGCGTCGTTCCAACACGTCTGCTGCCGTTATTGACTGGTCAAATCAACGGCCCTATTTGAATGGTCTCCCGCCCGGCCGTGGTGTACTGGCCGGTGCGGGACCAGGTCAGCACTGCTCTCCTTATAACGGGAGTTAAACGTGCCTATGGCGGCTGCTGCTGCCGGCTGCCTGCGACTCCGCTGTCTTCCCCAGCCAGCTTTACTAGCAGCACTATGGACAGTCCTTTGTCCAGCTTCCCCTCCTGTACAGACCAAGTGTGGGGAAACATTAGTTTTTTGCTCCCTCTCCTGCTCGTTGCGGGAGCGAATCGGGAGCGAAAGTTGGGCACAGCTATTCCTATTACGGGAGCCAACTCCGGTCGCAGCTGTTGTCCCCTGTTGCGCTTACTCCACCTGGCTTAGCCACGGCAGGAGTGCAATCTCATTTTGTCCCCTAATTTTAAAAAGGGGGCAGAGCACTAATACAACCCAGTTTGGTAGGTTGTTGGCTCAGTTTTTCTCCACCCGTATGGGGTGAAGTTGGCACTCGCTCCCGTTATGGGAGATAGAGGTGCCGACGTCCGTTGCTGGCTGCCTGCTGCTGTTCAGCGACAGCTCGGCAGTCGTCCTGGAAACAAGAAGAAAAGGTAAGGAAATTTCATACCTGTTCCGCAACCCCAGACCCATGTAGCATCGGTCCTTGGGGCTGTTGTCCGAGTTGTCGGACTGACGGCTCCGGAGTACTCCCTTGTCGATGTTTTCTCCCGGAGCTGAAGTCACATGAACTCCCGCTAAGGGAGACTGTTGTGCCACCGGCCGTTGCTGGCTGCCTGCTGCTTACAGACTCCTCCCCCTCCAGCTTTCAACAGCCTTCTGTAGAAAAAGGTAAGTATGGAATGATGTTCCCTTACCTTACTGTTGCAGGTTCGAATCCCTGCCGTTCGGGAGGAACGCCCTTTCTCCCGACAATGACGAGTTGCAATGCGTGTAGCGCAATGACACACATGCGCCTGGCAGGCTTCTTCACGTAGTCACTCACGTGACTCCGAAGTAAAATCTGGAGTCAAAATGAACCCCCGGGAAGCAAAAATCTTTAACTCTTTCCAAATTGTTGCCGTATAGTTTTAACTGGACATCCTCTTTAATTTTCTTCCTTGTGAAAACCATTGTCTTTGTCTTCTCTATAGAGAATTTAAAACCCCATTTCCCTCCCCACTCTTCCACCTGGGCTATCCCTTGCTGTACTTTTCCCACGATAAAATCTATATTCCTCCCCCTTCTCTATAGGCTGCCATCATCTGCAAAGAGTGATCGCCCCATCTCTGGTTGAATGTTTGCAAATATATCATTGATCATGACTGAGAATAGGATCGGGCTTATCGCACTTCCCTGGGGAGGAAAGAGTACGTTATCCAAAGTTTGAGACTTCCTGAGGTTGCAAGATAAGAAGATACGATTCCTCTGCAAACTTGTATTAGGCCTCATTATAATAGTGCAAGAGGCCACAGACAAATTGGTAGTAGAATGGTGGAATGGTGAATTAAAGGGGCAGATAAACAGAAGAGGACTGAGCACAAGTGCTCCACAATGTGATCATCCAATGTTCATTTGGTTTCTTCAATACAAATTGTGAGCATCAAATGCAATACATTAGATTGGAAGACGTGTAAATGAATTATTGATTCACCTGGAATGATTCCATCAGTCCCTGGATGTTGTGAAGAGAAGCGGAAGACAGGTGTGTCCCCTGAGGTTGTGTGGAATGTGTGATACAATGAAGAGAGATAGGCAGAGATGGAATAGCTGATGAAACATGAAGGAAGTGGTCCATTTGATAAGTGAGGGGAATATGTGTCTGGTGGTTGAATCTTGTTGGAATCATTTAATAAGTCATCATTAAAGCCTTTGACAAGATCCAATATGGGAGACTGATCCAAAAGATTGGAGCCCTTGGGATCCAAGGCGTTGAAACGATTGGATGCAAAAAGTAGCTTGGTAATCGAGACTGAAGGTGATTTTGTAAGATTACTTATGTGATTAGAAGTTTGTTACCAGTAGTTTACCATAGGGATTAGTGTGGGCACCTTTGGAGTTTATGAAAACATTATCACATTGGATGTGGATGTATGAAGTACAATTACTAAATTCAGTTGACATGTAAATTGGTGATATTTTTGATAGTGGATATAGTCATAGGCTACAGGTGATATGGATGATCTGAAATGATGGGTAAAGCAATGATAGATGGAATTTTTTCCTGAAAGTGCGATGCAATTCATTTTGGAGGACATACAATGTATGATGGAAAGAAGATCATTGTGGGAAAAGAGGATAATGCTGTAGCAGCAATGTCCTAAGATGGCTTGCATTAATGACAGACCTTTTATACTATTGTCACAAAACTAGTCATGAATTTTCCATCAATTTTATCAGAGCTTCTTAATTCCACATTTGGTCAACTGCAGCCTTGATATAAGGACAGTCACTTTCACCTGATCTCATGAATTTTTCATGTTCAGACCAACATTTAAATGGCTGGAGCTAACTGTTTCTGGATATCAATGAGCAGTTTGTTGATCAATGGCTGCTGTTTGATAAAACTGTTGATGACGCTTACATAACTATACTGATGATTGGAAGTAGGTTGACTGGCTATACTGGATATATTCTCCTGTTTATGTGCATGACAAACTGAGTAATATTTGCACTCTGTGGAGTAGATGCCAATGTTGTAGCTATATCAGATCATCTGGCTAGATGCCATCAGGTGAGAGAGAGCACATCCTTAGCACTGCTGCTGGGTTATTGCCTAAACCCCATAACTTTGGCTCTTTCCATTGCATACAACCTTTTATCAATATCATTTCGGGTGAATCTATTTGGCTAGGAACTTGCTTCTGTGAAAATGGAGACTTCAAGAGGAGTCTGACATAAATGATCCACTTTGATTGAAACTGATCATCCACATTCAGCTGAGAGGGTAAATGTGCTTTAGTTTCTAACCTCTGAGTTCTAGCAGAGTTGTGAATATAGCATGTTGTTTCCATTGCACAACATACATTTAATTTTATATCAAAGTCACGTGAGTGACTACGTGAAGAGCCCGCCAGCCCGCATGCGCATTAATACGTCGACGCATGGCGCGAGGTTTAGTTGGGGATGAATGTCGGTCTCCCCAGTGGTAAGGTTTAAAAGCCAAACAGGTGAGTACAAATATTGAACTAATTCCGACGTTGACCTAGGTTGTTGTTATGGAGAAACCGAGGGCAAAAGTGAAACAGGCTGTTGAGAAACCAGCGGCAGAGGGCCGCGGCAGTGGAAGAAGCCGACGGCCGTCCGTTTCCACTTCGGAGTTGCTGGCAGCCGCGATCTGCACAGCAAGTTCCGATTCAGTTCCACGAGGAAGCAGCTTGGCAACCCCAAATCGGGTCAAAGCCAAAGCTATGTCAGTAAGACAGGTCCAATCGGACGATTCTGGACAAATGCCTGTGGCAACACCTGGCTCAGGGTTGCAGTATTCCTCCCATTCTGATGAGGGGAGTATCGGAGAATTTTATAGAGCTGACCGATTATGGGGATGATAACAGAATATCTGAATCCCATGATTTAATGCATGATATGCGGCAGACGCATCATAAGGAAGAGGTACCTGCTCTTGCCTCAAAAATTGCCGTTTCCTCAGGGACAGGTAAGCCACTCCAGGAGGAACTGACCAGCAGCATCAGCTATTTAACATCGCATCAGCTGAAGGAAGAAGTTATGCTGGAGGCAGCTGGGAAATATCCCAGTCCAGAAAACTGCAAGACCTTGGATGTCCCGAAAGTCAATATTACCATTTGGAAAAACCTCGGGAGCAGAACAAGGTCCAAAGAGCTGAAATTACAACGAATCCTGAGACTATTGTCGGGAGGTATTACGGCCTTTGCTAGGTCAGTGGATGGGGCTCAGCTGTCGGAAGCACAGCAGGATGCGATGGCACTACTCACAGCAGGATGCAATACTCATTTGGAGACAAACTGCTTCCGTAAATATGACATTAGGCTAGAATTAAACCCTAAATTTGCACACTTATGCAGTGCCAGTAATGTTCAGCCTGCTAAATATCTCTTCGGCAAAGATTCGTCGAAGACTTGCAGGATGAATTGAAGGCTGCTGCTAGTATGGTTAAAACACCCTATATGGGTAAAGACTCCTCTACTCCGGTGAAATCACCCCTATGCAACAACCAGCAGGAATTGGTTCTCCGAGGCTGGTGGGAATACCAGGTCTGCTCAATTTAGACCCAGCCAGAGGTCTTTTTTAGGACCAGGCCCATCTCGTCCGTCTTGGACAATGCGTCAGCCTCAGTTCCCAGCGGGTCAAGATATCTGAGCAAAGGGAAGGAGACTGAACAAAACTTAGGGTCTGCTGGCCCTAGTGATAAACTGCCTATGACCATTGAGGTAGGTGGATGTGCATCCATCAGTCACGTGGAGTGTGCGGAGGAATTTCAAGTCGGTGGTAGGTTAAGGCTATTTTTACACGAATGGCAACAGATAACCTCTGATCCATTTATACTGCATAGCATAATGGGTTACAAAATTGAATTCTTGGATGACACATTTCCACCTCGACAAGATATGCCGAGACTGGCGAATATTCGTTTCAAAAAGGAAACTTCGGGCATGCAAGCAGAGATAGAGGTATTGCATAAAAAAGTAGTGATTGAGCAGTCAGTCCATGAGAAAGAGGAATATATCTCTAACATATTCTCAAGGTAGAAGAAAAATGGAGGATGCCGTATCATTCCTGATTTGGCAAACTTCAACTCTTATGTGCAGTATAAACATTTCCACACAACAAAACAGTTGATTACTGAGCATTGTTTTATGGCATCCATAGATCTTAAGGATGCATAATATTTGGTTCCTATTGATAGGAATCACAGGAAATATCTGACGTTTAGCTGGCTGGGGCAGTTGTGGCAATTTAAGGTTTTACCCAATGGTTTGAGCTCAGCCCCTAGGCTATTTACCAAACTTCTTAAACCAGTGCTTTCCCTACTAATAGCTGAAGGGCATATTATTATTGGGTATATAGATGACATTCTGATGGTCGGGAAGATGTTACATCTCGCAAAGCTAACTGTTTCAGCTGCCAAACTTATCTTTGAGAAATTGGGATTTCTCATTCATCCAGCTAAATCCAGGCCGATACCAACAAGATCTATTTCTTATTTAGGGTTTGTCATCAATTCGGCAGAGATGTCTGTGACCCTGCCCATGGAGAAAAAACAAAATTTGGTAGAGGCTTGTTAAAATTTACTGATTAATGAGAAGCCATCATTCCACCAGATTGCAAGGGTAATTGGCAAGATAGTAGCTGCCTTCCCAGCCGCATGTTATGGACCTATGCATTATCGCAATCTGGAGCGTGAAAATAATCAGGCACTAAGACTCCACAAAGGTCATTTTAACAGACCTATGCAGTTGTTGTCAGAGTCAAAAGCTGAATTACAATGGTGGATTGCGAATATTCATCGTTGTTCATGTGGCTTTCTACCTAGTAAACCTACAACAACACTGCAGAGTGATGCTAGTGAACTAGGATGGGGTGCAACTAACACCATCTCTAGTTGTGATGGTAGATGGAACAAGGAGGAGTTACAATATGTCATCAATTATTTGGAAATGTTGGCAGCATTTCATGCCTTGAAAGCATATTGTGGAAAGGTACATGGTGTGCATATTAGACTACAATTGGATAACTCGACAGCGATGGCATATGTAAATCACATGGGTGGATGTAGATCACTATCCTGTGATGCTCTGGCAACAGTTATTTGGGCTTGGTGCCTAGATAGAAGCATATGGATGTCAGCTGCTCATTTGATGAGCAGATTTAATATGGTAGCAGATGCTAGATTGCGGATGTTCAATGATCGAACTGAATGGATGTTGAATCTGGCAGTATTCAACAAGATAATAGCTCGTTAAGGAACACCAGATTTGTTCGCTTCCAGACTTAATAATCAAATGCCACGATATATAGCCTGACAACATGACCAGGGGCAAAAGCGGTAGATGCATTTTCTATAGGCTGGGGAATGTTATTCTATGCCTTCCCTCCATTCTGCCTTATTGGAAGATGCTTGCAGAAGATAATGCAAGACAACGCATCAGGTATTTTAGTAGCTCCTAATTGGCCTACGCAACCATGGTTTCCATTATTAAAGGGATTATTAAAGGAACCGCCCATGGTTGTTCACAGGCATAAGCATATGTTAATTCAGCCTGTCACTCGGGAGCCTCATCCTTTGCATGATCGCATTGACTTATTAATTTGCAGAATTTAAGAAGGCCTTTCGTAGGGCTACGACTATCCAACTGGACAGTTGACGTAATAACTGCAGCTTGGCGAGATTGCACAAAGAAGCAGTACTGCTCATACATCAAACAATGGGAGCAGTTTTGTGAGAAGGCACATATAAATTACTTTACGGCAGGTATAACCGATGTGTTAGAGTTTCTTTCAACTTTATATTTTGAAAAAGAGCTAAGTTACAGTGCTATTAACACTGCTCGTAGTGCCTTATCATCATATTTAATGCTCGGGTCTGGACATCAAACTGTGGGCACTTTCCCATTGGTATCTAAATTTATGAAAGGTGTTTATAACAGAAACCCTCCAAGGCCTAGATATCATGAGGTATGAAATGTTAAGATAGTGTTAAGGTTACTTCGCAATTTGGCACCAGCCGCATCGTTATCTTTGACGCAGCTCACTCACAAATTGGTAATGCTTATGGCTCTCGTCTCAGCACAACGAGTTCAGTCTTTGCAGAAACTGCAACTGGATAACGCGGTTATATACGACAAAAAAGTGATCTTTTATATAGATGAATTAATAAAGCAGAGCAGGTCAGGTACGTTGGGATAGAAATTGGAGCTGTTGGCATACCCACTAGATCGAAGATTGTGTGTGGTTACCTATGTTAAGAAATATATCGAGGTTACAAAAAACCTTCGAGGTAGTGAACAGGCTGTCTTCATAAGTTATAAAAAGCCACACAAAAGGGTAATGGTGCAAACCATTTCTAGGTGGATAAAATGCATGTTAGCAGATGCGGAAGTGGATACTGATATTTCCAAATCTCATTCTACCAGGGCTGCAGCTACCTCAGCAGAAAATAAAATGGAGGTTCCGCTGGATCACATTCTTGTGACAGCAGGATGGGCCGATGAGCGCACTTTTCAGTAGTTTAGCAATAAACCAATTAACAGGCCTCGTTTGTTTGCTCATAGAATTTTACGTTGTGTTGATTAGACGAGTATTAACCATATAACCATATAACAATACAGCACGGAAACAGGCCATCTCGACCCTTCTAGTCCGTGCCGAACACATAATCTCCCCTAGTCCCATATACCTGCGCTCAGACCATAACCCTCCATTCCCTTCCCATCCATATAACTATCCAATTTATTTTTAAATTATAAAAACGAACCTGCCTCCACCACCTTCACTGGAAGCTCATCCCACACAGATACCACTCTCTGAGTAAAGAAGTTCCCCCTCATGTTACCCCTAAACTTCAGTCCCTTCATTCTCATGTCATGTCCCCTTGTTTGAATCTTCCCTACTCTCAGTGGGAAAAGCTTTTCCACGTCAACTCTGTCTATCCCTCTCATCATTTTCAAAACCTCTATCAAGTCCCCCCTTAACCTTCTGCGCTCCAAAGAATAAAGCCCTAACTTGTTCAACCTTTCTCTGTAACTTAGTTGCTGAAACCCAGGCAACATTCTAGTAAATCTCCTCTGTACTCTCTCTATTTTGTTGACATCCTTCCTATAATTAGGCGACCAAAATTGTACACCATACTCCAGAATTGGCCTCACCAATGCCTTGTACAATTTTAACATTACATCCCAACTTCTATACTCATCGCTGATGTACAAGGATTGTTTCTATTAAAGCACGTACATGTTTGCGAACTAACATCATGTTTCCATGAAGTATGTTTCTTTCAACCATGCATGGTTGATCGGTGCAGTGTGTCCACATATAGACTGGCTCACTGCATGAAACCACAGAGCTTTGAAAGCTTCACATAGTCACTCACATGACTTCGATATAAAATAGAAAGATTAAGCAAAAACTTACCGTTTGAAGTTTGATCTTATTTTATGAGAAGTTGAAGTGAGAGATTACATGCCCTCCACTCCCAACCCTGATTCTCATAAAGATAATCCAGTAAATCTAAGGTCATTAATCTTTCTACAGTTGAAGTTCTGCAACTAGTCTGTGGTTTCATACAGTTGCTCTGAAGATTGATGTGCATGCGGGCTGCGGGCTCCTCACTTCAACCAACCACATAAAATAAAGATCAAACTTCAAACGGTAAGTTTTCGTTTAATCTTTTTATTTTATTGCATAGTAACTTTATCAGCATAGAATCTCATTTTGGGCATCACAATATCCTGTGTTTAACTTGCATTACTGCTACTGATTGAGCTAGGTTTGGCTTCCTGGCTCAAGAATTATTGCAGAATGTTGTTGTGCCATAATTTGACAATGAGAATTGAATGCCGTCCTGATGTTACTGATAGCCCACGGCATCGTTAGATTGCCTATTTGAAAGTGTACAATCTGTTTTGAATCTTACACAGTGGTGATAATGCACAACATTATGGATATGGCTCCAGTAATTAATACTTCTGCCGTTTCCTCATCTGCATTTTAATATTCTGAGCTGAAAAACCGTCAGCACTTTTGTCAGCAATCTTTTGAAGGACCTTTCTCAAATGTCTTCTTGCAGTCCATAGAACTGATAAACATAGGCACTAACTTGCATCATCACCATATTTTTTTTTAAATAAATTTGTCCAACATGATTTATTCTTCATAAATCCATGCTAATTATTTTTGATCAGCGAAAAAAATACACAAGTGCTCAATCATTCTGCATCAAATGACAAATTCTATTAACATATCTTAAAATGAGGTTTGACAAGACATCTTCAGCTACTTGGTTTATCCCTCCACTCTTCTGAAATAATGAACTGACATTAGCAATTTTCTAATCCTGAGTATACCACTCCAAACAAGTGCTTTAAAAGATTATGACTGACATAACTTCAATTATCTCAACTTTTTTTTAATATCCTGGGACAGAGACGATAAGGTTTTGGAAATCTGTCCAATTTAGACCATCAATATCTTTAATTATTTTTTACCTAATATTTGAAGCCGAATAAGATTCTCTGCTGGTTTATATTTAGTTTCATCTATATGACTAGTACGCTGTCCTACCTGTCATGAACATAGATACAATCCACTTACTTAACAAGACTGCCATTTGTTTATTTTTGATTAGAATAGTAACTGCCTCTCATCTTGATGAATTCATATTTCCCCAATCCACTATTTTTCAGCTTTCCCTATGTTTTTGCATCGGAGCAAACTTCTGTTTTTGTTAAGTTCTAGACAGCTATCCTCATTTGCTGATCATCAAATGGCAACATCTTTATTTATATAAATCCATACATTGCAAGTACAATGTTTATCACTGATAACATTGCATTGTAACATTTACTGTAATACATTGCATCATAAAAAGAAACATATTTACAACCATTTAATATAGATTTTTTTCAGAATTCCAGATGCCACATTTAGTTTTACAGCCCATGTAGTATTTATTTTAAAATGTAGTCTTTATTGTATTGTAGGAAGTGCAAAAGCTAACATCTGCCAAGTTTACATCTACATTGCACAACCAACAATATGTACACATATCTTTTAGGCATGCTAATTGAGGAATAGATGTTGTCTGAAGGAAACTGCCTCAAGTAATGCCCTAAGATATTTCAAATCCACCTGAATGTGAGACATTTTTAAGTTTCATTTGAGTATGACATTTGTATCTAGTTTTCCCTCAGTCGAGTGTGTGGTAAAAGCTTTGAGGTGATACTCAAACCTACTAATCCAAAGTTGTGAGTGATACCAATGGAGATGCAGCTGTTATTTCACCCAACTGTGGTCCATATTTCAGTATATAATGTACTTCTTGTTTCGTATACAGCAAAGCCTATCAGCTTGCATAACTTTGTGACAAGCTGTAGGGTACTTGACGTGTAGAAAATTGTCCAGTGTGGAAAGAGAATTACCAACAAAAGACAGTGTCAGTGTTAACTATAATTGGTAAACTGTTAATCTGAAAAATGAAATAAAATCACAGATATATGACCTGGATAGGTTGATGAATAAATTAATAGCACAGACAGCAACATGTCATGGCTGTTCTAGAAGCATGTTTGCAGTTGAGCGATATTCCAGGATATAATATTTTTCAAAAACCAGGCTGTAGAGATCTGTACAGACACAGTCTGGTGTTCAAAGTCAGCTTTAATCATCAACCATGGTGGTGCAGGACAATACGTTGTTAGTTCATCTCTACCATCGCTGTAACTACGTAATATGGGAAGTGAGTTTTAATATAAAGTGTACAGTGAGGTGGGGCTAGTGCTAGTACATTATTCTGATTGGTGCACATATACTAACAAATCTACGTCCTTCCCCGTAAAGAAAAGAGTTGTTAATCAATTGTTAAAACACTGTACCTGTCAGGCGGTCTGCTAACCTGACCCAAACGTGTACGGACAAATCCTTCCCTCTCCGTTCCGGAAAAGTTTAATAGGGCTGGGTGGTGCAGAACCGAAGAAGGAGAACGCATGGGATAGCAGCACATTTGGAAAGTGGTGAAATCATTGGACAAAGTCAGCATGGATTTATGAAAGGTAAATCATGTCTGACGAATCATATAGAATTTTTGGAGGATGTAACTAGTAGAGTGGATAAGGGAGAACCAGTAGATGTGTTATATCTGGACTTTCAGAAAGCTTTCGACAGGGTCCCACATAAGAGATTAGTATACAAACTTAAAACACACGATATTGGGGGTTCAGTATTGATGTGGATAGAGAACTGGCTGATAGACAGGAAGCAAAGAGTAGGAGTAAACGGGTCCTTTTCACAATGGCAGGCAGTGACTAGTGGGGTACCGCAAGGCTCAGTGCTGGGACCCCAGCTATTTACAATATATATAAATGATTTTGATGAGGGAATTGAATGCAACATCTCCAAGTTTGCGGATGACATGAAGCTGGGGGGGCAGTGTTAGCTGTGAGGAGGATACCGGGAGGCTGCAAGGTGCCTTGGATAGGCTGGGTGAGTGGGCAAATGCATGCCAGATGCAGTATAATGTGGATACATGTGAGGTTATGCACTTTGTTGGCAAAAACAGGAATGTAGACTGTTATCTGAATGGTGGCCGATTAGGAAAAGGGGAGATGCAACGAGACCTGGGTGTCATGGTACACCCGTCATTGAAAGTAGGCATGCAGGTGCAGCAGGCAGTGAAGAAAGCATGTTAGCATTCATAGCAAAAGGATTTGAGTATAGGAGCAGGGAGGTTCTACTGCAGTTTTACGGGGTCTTGGTGGGACCACACCTGAAGTATTGCATATAGTTTTGATCTCCTAATCTGAGGAAAGACATTCTTGCCATAGAGGTAGTACAGAGAAGGTTCACCAGACTGATTCCTGGAATGTCAGGATTTTCATATTAAGAAAGACTGGATAGACTCGGCTTGTACTCGCTGGAATTTAGACGATTAAGGGGGGATCTTATAGAAATTTACAAAATTCTTAAGGGGCTGGACAGGCTAGATGCAGGAAGATTGTTCCCAATGTTGGGGAAGTCCAGAACAAGCGGTCAGAGTTTAAGGATAAGGGGGAATGAGATGAGAAAACATTTTTCACACAGAGAGTGGTGAATCTCTCGAATTTTCTGCCACAGAAGGTAGTTGAGGCCAGTTCATTGGCTATATTTAAGAAGGAGTTAGATGTGGCCCTTGAGGCTAAAGGTATCAGGGGGTATGGAGAGAAGGCAGGTACAGGATACTGAGTTGGATGATCAGCCATGATCATATTGAATGGCGGTGCAGGCTCGAAGGGCCAAATGGCCTACTCCTGCACCTAGTTTCTATGTTTCTATGGGGCTGAACTTTAGGTTGATCTCACGTGCCCTGTCCAGAATCATTTTTAAATTAGAATCGTGCTCCGCTAAGTCATGGCCATACACCAGAATGGCATCAACGATGATAGCACATGGGTAGCATGCAAACAGCTGTTCCATAGCTCTCTGAAATACTTCGCTGGCCGAGTTAATTCCGAATGGCATTCTGAGGAACTTGAATCTGCCAAATGGTGTGGCAAATGTAGTGAAGTTTGAGGATGCGTCATCAAGAGGTATCTGCCAAAACAAACTTTTGGCATCCAGTACTGAGAACACTGTTGCACAAACGATTTGAGCTGCAACATCTTTGATGGTTCTCATCGGGTAGTGGGGGCGTTTAAAAGCTGGGTTCAGGTCTCTTGGATTAATGCACACACAGAACTCATCTTTGTCTTTCGTTTTTGTGAACCCAGTCTGTGGGTTCACATATTTCAGCCAGTAACCCCATGGACACCATGTGTCTCAGTTTGGCTTGTATTCTGTCACGCATAGCTTGTGGTACGTGATGAGGTGCACGGACTGCTGGGACAACAGTGGGGTCAATAGTAATCTTGCAGGTCATTGGCAACTTGCCCAGTTTGTCGTTGAACAAGTCCTGATATAGGGACAGGAGTTGTTGTGGCGGTTCGTCAGATAGGCATAGCTTGTGGACAGCGCATCCGAAGGACACTAAACCCAGGCACGCATGGATTCCCAACAGTCTCAGAGTTTGATTTCACAATATAGTGACATTGTCCACCACACACTTGAAATCAGCTTTTCTGAGAGGGTGCAGAACCTTCCCCCCCCCCCCCCCCCCCCTGTAATATAAAGTGTACAGTAAGGTGGGGCTAATGTTAGTGCATTACTCTGATTGGTGCACATGCACTAACCAATCTACACAGGCTAAAGGAGAAAGGAGGTGAGATGGCATTGCCAATCACAGACGGTAGCAAGCAGTGCTGAATCTTGATATAAAAGCAATGGATAATGATGTGGAATTGGTGTGGGTTCCAAACATGGCGGGGGAAGGAGATATGGATAGAAATGGCATAACACTCAAAATGTGACCTCTCAATAAGTCAGAGCATAAAACTAAAATTTAAAACTAAAGTATGTAGAAATCTATTTTCACAGAGACATTTATAACTTAAAATATATTTGGACAGGTACATAATAGGAAAGGTTTAGATTGATATGAGCCAAATGTGGGCAGCTGGGGGTAGTATAGATGGGGTACCTTAGTTGGTATGGGCAGGTTGGGCTGAAGGGCCTGTTTCCATGCTCTATGACTCCATGACAATGAGAGCATGGTGAATCGCTCTGCACCAGTTGGTCATGGAAGTTGAAAATTGGAAGTGTTTAATGTGGATGTGGATAAATAATTAATAGATCACAAAATAAAAGACTATGGAGAAATGACACAGAAGTGTTGACATCAGATGATTGTATTAAATGACAGATAGGCTTGAAGGATCTAATGGCCTCCTCCTGCTCCTATTTTCTTGTCTTCTTGGACACCAATAGCAACTTTCTCCAACTTCAACCTCTCATTACTGAGGTCCGTGGTTCCCTCCTGCTTTAAAAGGGCATGAATAATATCACTGCCTAGGAAGAGTAAGGTGATATGCCTCAATGATTACTGACCAGTGGCACTAACATCCGTGGTGATGAAGTGCTTTGAGAGGTTGCTTATGTTGCATACCAACTCGTAATTCATCAAATCCTGGATCTACAACAATGTGTCTACCACTGCAAGAGATCAATAGATGATGCAATATCATTGGCTCTCCACTCTGCACTAGATCACGTGGACAAGAAAAACGCATACGTCAGGCTGTTGTTCACAGACTTCAGCTTCGCATTCAAAACTATTATTCCCCAAAACGTATCACCAAGCTCAGGGAACTGCAACTAGATCCTGAGGAGACTGAAGAAGGTCCATCTGTCTCCTCAGATCCTGGTGAACTTTTACCGCTGCACCATCGAGAGCATCCTTACCAACTGCATCACAGTATGGTATGGCAACTGCTCTGTCACCGACCGGAAGGCATTGCAGAGGGTGGTGAAAATTGCCCAACGCATCACCGGTTCCTCGCTCCACTCCATTGAGTTTGACCAAAGCAAGCGCTGTCTGCGGCGGGTGCTAGGCATCGCCAAGGACTGCTCTCACCCCAACCATGGACTGTTTAACCTCCTACCATCCGGGAGGCGTTACAGGTCTCTCCGTTGCCGAACCAGCAGGTCGAGGAACAGCTTCTTCCCGGCGGCTGTCACTCTACTCAACAACGTACCTCGGTGACTGCCAATCACCACCACCCCCGGACACTTATTATTATTTATTCAAATCATTTGCTATGTCGCTCTTCCAGGGAGATGCTAAATGCATTTCATTGTCTCTGTACTGTACACTGACAATGACAATTAAAATTGAATCTGAATCTGAATCTGAATCTGACTTCTTCATCAACAGAACATAATCAGTACGAATTGGCAACAACACTTCCTCCTCAGTAACCATCAACTCAGTATCGTTTCAAGGCTGTGTGCTCAGACCCATGTTCTACTTATCCTATACCCATAACTGTGTAGCTGGACTCAGTTCTAAATCCTTCTATAAATTCTCCAACAACTCCATCGTTGTTGAATGAATTGCAGATAATGATGAGTCAAAGTATTGGAGGGAGATTGATCATAGGACTGAATGGTGCCAGAGCAACTCTGCTCTCACAGTGAGTGAAGCCAAGGACTCTAGAAGAAGAAGGGCAAGGATCCACAAACCTGTCTCAATCAGCAGGCGGTGGAGAGATCAAAAACTTCAAGTTCCTGGGCGTACATATTTCTGAAGACCTGTCCTGGACATGGCACATTGATGCAGTCATAAAGGAAACCCATCAACACCTCTACCTCTTTAGAAGATTGAGGAGATTTGGTATGTCGATGCATACTCTCTTGAATTTCTACAAGTGTACAGTAGAGAGCTACATCTCAATGGCTTGGTTCAGCAGGTCATACACCCAGGAACGGAGGAAATTACTGGTATCTTAATTACTGGGAAATTAAGTGGTTACAACCCAGCCCAGTGACCTCCCCACCAACGAAGGGATCTACAAGAGGTATTGCCTCAACAAGGCAGCCAGCATCATCAAGGACCCACACCACCATGCTGACATTTCTCTCCTGCCATCATGAAGAGGGAATAGGAGCCTAAAAATTGTAACATCCAGGCTTAGGAACAGCTTCTTACCAGCAACCATCGGGCTATTCAACACTACAAACTTCATCTAAACACTGAACTACAAACTGCCTTGAATGCACAAGGGATTTAGGGCTTCCTTTTTTTTTGCATACTATTGTTTACTTATTCATTTAAGGTTTTTTTGTTTGTTCATTCTACTATTTATTGAGTACTGTGTTTACAAACATGTTGCGGCACTTCAAGTAAGAATTGCATTGTTTTGTTTTGGTACACATGACAGATGAGGCAATCCTGATGTTGGGCATGCTCAAAACAAAATACAGTACACAATTAAGACCTACTGTATGCTGAGGAAAGAAATGTATAAACACTGCAGAACAATAACAACAGTACAGTTAAGAAGCAGTCGAATCACATTGAATATGGTGCCTTGGTGACTATTGGTGGTGAATATTGGTGGTGATTTGCATATTTTTGTTTTATTTTCAAGTCTATACTGCATATATTATTATCACAAGGTGCATGTGAACAATGGGTGTTCTGCCCTAGTAGTATTAAACTAACAGCTCAGATCCATCACACAGCATGGCTGACCATCCAAGCAGCAATTTGGTAGTTACTAGCATGACTGCTACATTGACATTTACCTTATTTTCCTGCTGAACTGGCAGAGTTAATCATGAATTGTCAAGACAACGTACTTCCAACCTGCCATCCTCTGGTCTCTCATCAGCTCACTAGTTTCTCAACATATTTCTGGAAGTGAGGAATTTCCTGGCCTTTGCTTCAATCCAAAGACAAATAAGACTTGACAGTGCATTTGGAAGCTTCAGAGTGAAATAAACATGGGGAAGGGAAGGGAATATAGGAGGAAACGGGAGCATCCAGAGGAAACCCACGCAGTCACAGGGAGAACATGCAAACTCCACACAGGCAACACCCAACGTCAGGAGTGAACCCAGATCACTGGTGCTTTGAGGCAGTGCGTCTACTATGTGCCAACCAAGACTCCCTAAGTAGGCTAGTTCCAATTGCCTATGCATGGCCCATAATCCTCTAAACCTTTCCTATACCTGTACAAGCCCATATGTCTTTTAAATCCTGTTATAATATCTGCCTCAGCTACCTGCTCTGGCAACTACAGACTATGCCACTGTACATAACTTTAATAACCCAATACTTCTCATGGGAAATGTTGGCTCCAAGCTGGATATATAATTATCCTAAGCAAAAGTTATTTGCCTCCAAAGAATCTCAGTATGTCTGTGACATCTTTTCATAGGGAAACAATGGCCAATAGGCAGCCAGGGACACATTTATATGTTTTACTGTATTTAACACAGCTTTGCTTTGGTAATAGACAGCTTTCCCCAAATTTAGGTTGGCTTAAATTTAAATACAATTGGATGGGGTAATTGTATGGGTCTTCTCAAGAGATCCAGTACTAAAAGTGTGGAAATAATGAATTGTGCCATCCGAATGGGGGGGGGGGGGGGGGGGGGGGGGGGGGGGATTTGGGGAATATGGGGGAAGCCGGTGATACAGTAGCGACGCAAAATGACACCGTCTCTCCACGTATGCGTAGTGGGCCCGGGCGTGATTAGCTCACCACCATTTTTACGCCTCGTGTTTAGTCTGGGTGGGTCAGTGGGGCCGTGGAATATCACGTTGTGGGAGGGGATGTCGGCTTGTTTTTTATCGGGGGTGTCAAACTGCCCGCCCAGTCCATCGCCTCCAACTTGAGGGCAGCAACCGTGACCCGACACCAGGCGCCACTCAGGCCTGTCCCACTTTGAAAACATTTTCGGCGACTAAGAGCGTCAGTGACTGACGTCCGTAAAACCGTCAAATTTTATGACATACACGCTGATGTATGTTGCCCTGCGGGTGACGCCCAGTTTGGGTTAGGGTTAGGGTTACAGCTAGGGTTAGGGTTAGGGACCACAGATGGGCTATACAATATTCTTCCTTTAATGCATGGATTTTAATCATTAATATATTAAAATTAATGCAATAAAGTCAATTGTGCAAGTGAAAAGATGTCTGAGTCATTCCGTTTTTATTACAGATGTATTGGTCCACTTCCAGATCCAATCAGCGTCTCTAACTTTTCGCAGGGATGGATTCAGTGAGTGTAGACTGAACTCCCCTCTCCCTTCCCCTCCCTCCCGCCCCCCATCCCTCCTTCTCCACCCCCCCTCCCTCTCTCTCCCCCCTTCTTCTTTTCCCCTCTTCTTCCCTTTGCCCCCGCTCCACACTTCTCCCCCTTCTCCATCCCTTTGCATCCCCTCTCCCTCCCTTCTCCCATTCTCCCCCCCCCCCCCCCCCCCCCACACACACTCTCCCCCAACGCCCCCCATTTGAGGATCCAGCCTGCGACCAGCGATCTCCCGCACATTATCCCACACACACTAGGGACAATTCATACAAACCTGTGCACCTTTGGGGTACGGGAGGAAACCCTAACACTAACCCTAACTCTAGGTTAATAGGCTTGGTATAAGTAGAAATTGTCCCTAGCGTGAGTGAGATAGTGTGCGGGGGGGTCGCTGTTCAGTGCGGACTCGGTGGGCCGAAGGGCACTGTATCTCTGAACTAAATGTGACACAGGGGCCCCAGGAGTTGGACTCAAACCCCCAATGTTCTGCCTGCTCCTCATGGGAACTAAAATGTTGGCCATGAGTTGTCCCAGAGACAGATCTCTCTTCCAATGGTCTCACCAAACCCCCAGAGGCAGTGAGCTTTTTAACTGGGTACAGGCAATGTTGTCAATGTACAAGTGTCACCCACCTTCTCCGGCCACTGAGTCTAAATACCCACCACCCATTTTGAAGCAAGGCAAGGGGGCATAGGGGGGGGGGGGGGGGGGGGGGGGGGGGGGGGGGGGTTCCCAAAGTCTGCATTTATCCCAAAGTCAATATTACTAAAACAGATGATGAGGTCTTTGTGCGGAAGAATATTTTACAGCCCATCTGTGGTCCCTAACCCAAACCCTAATCCTAACTAGGCATCATCCGCAGGGCAGCACACGTCAGCGTGTGACAGGGCGCATGACATGATAAGGCACCCAGCTGTCGCCCTGGATTTTGAACATTCCAAAATCCAGCGGCGACAGGGAGACACTACGCGTCACCACGCATCATGCATCACGCCAGGTCACGACCCGACCACGACGCAACAACCTCTTTTCAGGTTGTTGCCGAAAATGTCACCCAAGTGGGACAGGCCTTTCATGCTGCGAAACCTGAGGGCAAGGCTTTCGAAGGCGGCATCAGCGGCAACCTTCTCCCTGCCTGGCCAGGTTCTCGATCACCTCGGGCTCAAGTCCACAGTGCTCGAAGAAGCAGTCCAAGCCCAAGCAGGCTCGAGAGAAGCGGCAGCTGAGGTCGGAGTGCGAGCGCCATTATCCGCCTTCACCAATCCGCCGTTTGAGTGGCTCCTTGGGGCGACCTCCTGCTACTTCTCGAGGAGCTGCTGGTGTGGTTACGTGCACCATAGGATGCTGCTGGCATGGCAACTGGTGCTTCCTGGGGTGCTGCGGGTGTTGTTACTAGTGAACCCTTGGATGCTGCCTGCTGTTGTAGTTATTGTGCACTCTGGGGTGTTACCGGCGAGGCTGCTGTTTCTCCCCGGACTGCTGCTGGTGTGGTTACTTGTGCACCCTGGGGTGCTGCAGCCTCTGAACCCTCTGCTAATTCTCCCCCTTCCGATGTTGCTGCTCCCGTTGTTGGCCCCTGCTGCTTGTCACTGCAGCCGCTAGAGCCGGGCAGCAGCCGCAGGACCAGGCTGCCACTGCACTTGAAACTGCGGGCATTGCTGGTGGCTGCCACTACACGCACGAACTCGCACTTCTGCGGTACATGACCAGTGAGTCGGGCCTGAGCTGGTACATTCATTATGACTTTGCCCATGACTTGGACAAAGTGGTGACTAGGTTTGCAATTACATTCTCGGAAAATGAAACTGGAAAATGTGAGGTATGGCTAAATGGCAATATATGCTGGTCTGCCAAGAGTGATGTCAAAGTCTGTGAGAGGAACTCTGAACTGTTTGCTAATCCCCTCACATTTAGGAGCACAAACAGGGCACTGTAAGAAGAGGTAGAAGTCAGGCCACCTACATCAGTGTACTAGCTGCAGAATGACACAGCCCTTGGACAGCGTTAACAAACTGAGGACTGCCATTAAAGATAAAGTCACACTTTGGGAGACCAAACGGGGCACTTAAAGAAGTGGTAGAAGTAGGGCCACCAACATCAGTGTACTGCGGAACGACACATGCTTTGACAGCATTAACAAACTGAGGACTGCCATGCTAGATAAACTGGTCTGAGGTGCTATATTTGTGGAACCAGGGATAGAAACATAGACACATAGAAATTAGGTGCAGGAGTAGGCCATTCGGCCCTTCGAGCCTGCACCGCCATTCAATATGATCATGGCTGATCATCCAAGTCAGTATCCCGTACCTGCCTTCTCTCCATACCCCCTGATCCCCTTAGCCACAAGGGCCACATCTAACTCCCTCTTAAATATAGCCAATGAACTGGCCTCAACTACCCTCTGTGGCAGAGAGTTCCAGAGATTCACCACTCTCTGTGTGAAAAAAGTTTGGACGGGAAAGGAATGGAGGGTTATGGTCTGAGTGCAGGTAGATGGGACTAGGGGAGAATAAGTGTTCGGCACGGACTAGAAGGGCCGAGATGGTCCGTTTCCGTGCTGTAATTGTTATCTGATTATCTGGTTATATGGTTATTATAAGCACATAAACTCAGACAACACACAAAAACATTAACTATACAGGCATTACACATAAATTAGACATGGATTCTACAAGACATTGAAAAGAAAAATGACTGGGCAAAAATAAAACATTAAGATTAGTGTAACATGATGGTTGATGGGTCATTGGGCCGAATGCCTTGTTTACATGTTCTATCCCTTTACAATTCTGAATCTGAGAGTGCACTAAAGTCTATGTCCCAACCATCACTCATGCCAAAGATATCAAGTATAGTTTTGATGGAGTTCAAGATGTGTTTGCTCTCTTTCTGGCGTCAACATCGACTTTTGTTCGTATGGTTAATTGTATAGTAATATCCTTTGGGGATCTTAATTCTGCAGAACTATTGCTGCCATACACAGAAATATATATTTGGCATGTTCTAAGGGGCAAAGAAGGTAGGACTGTCAATTACCATGAAAGATTGAACAGATTAACATTATCAAGAAAATAAGTCATCTCTGCAAACTTTGCTGAAAGTAAGCTGTATTCAAACCCATTAAAGAGGATTTGATTAAACAAAAGACATTAGGGTATGATCAAACTAAGTTATTGAATTTAATGAAGCACCATTCTATACTTTAAAATAGATAATGTAGTTTATGAAACTTTTAATACGATTGTAAAATGTGCAAAGCTAAAACATAAAGGGAGGAGAATTTTCTTTCCACGTTCAATAATAATGAAATATATTCAAATGCCTGTCAAATTGAAAAACAACAAGTTATCAGGGCACAGGGACCAGGATAAGTTGTAAATAACCAAAGCATGCAATCTGAAGTTCAAGATCATCTTTAATCAGTATTCATGTTATAGCGGCACAGCAGGTTGTTAGTTGTTAGAACATCGTGACCGGTTCCAAGACTGACCAGTTAGTATAAATTGTACAGTAGGGTGGGGTTAGTGATGCTATTCTACCATGATTGGTTCTCATGCATGAACCAATCTACATCCTTTCCCGTAAAGAGTGAATATGGTAAGCAAACATGCCGTAAGAATTTAAACATAGTCGCCATATCTATCAGGCAGTCTACTAATATGGCCCGAACGCGTACAGACCAAGCCCTCTCCCCTTTCACCAGAAAAATTAAAAGGAGTTGGTGAACCCGGAAGAGAGAAAGCAGCTGGGGACACCCTTGGTGACTGACAGGGGAAGCATGCAAGAGAGGTATTATTGAGGTTAGTCACAGCCGCCAATCGTGGAGGGCTAAGGGACATGCTGGAACTGGTGGATGCAGCAGCAGACGGCTGGAACTGTAGAGGTGGAGTGTAAGGACCAGCTAGTGGTGGACGTGGCTCCTTCACAGCAAGCAAGTGTTAGCGGCTCCGACGGTATAGGGTGCCATCATAGTCCACAATGTAAGATCGTGGTTCTTCAGCCAGGCCAACAACACTACCCAAACGGGAATGTCCCACGGAAGTTTGTAAACGAATGACTTGGCCCGGTAGTAGAGGTTTGAGTGGTTTGCTGGACTTGTCATGCGACCGTTTCTGTATGTCGTGTTTTATCCTGGATGCGCTTCTGGACTGTAGCTGGCTTCAGCACCTGTGGCACCAACTTCTGCTGGGCAATCAGAATCGGAGGTCTCGTTGTTCTCAACATCAGTCGCTGGGCTGGCGAGCCCAGGGTTCTGACTCTAACAATTTTCCTGAGGTTTAAGAGGTTGAGATACATGTCTGAATTGGCAAGGTGTGCGTATTCCATTAGATGTTTTGCGCTTCTGACAGCTTGTTCAACGAGCCCGTTACTTTGTGGGTATTCAGGGCTGCTCGTGACGTGGTGGAACTTCCATCGGTTGGCAAATAGCTTGAAAGCATGGCTGGTAAACTGTCTTCTGTTGTCGGTCTGCAAACGGACAGGTGCGCCAAATGTAGAGAAGTGTTTCTTTAGCCTTTGAATTACCATTTTTGATATGATAGAGGTCAGTAAGTCGAGTTCGAACCAGTTAGACTAGGAGTCAACCAGGACAAGATAGTGTTTACCGTGCCAAAGAAAATGTCTGCTGCCAGCGACATCCAGGGCAGTGCTGGTGGAGGTTGTTGTAGTAGAGCGTTTCTCCGTTTGTGTGGTGCGAGGCTGTTGCAAATGGGGCAGGAGACTGTCCTGTCCAGTATGTACTTGGTCATCCCAGGCCAGTAGAACAGGTTCTGTGCATGGGCCAGCGTGGCATCAGTTCCTGGGTGACCGCTGTGTGCCTCTTTGTAGTATTCGTCACGTAGCGATGAGGGGATCACGACTTTATGGCCCTTAACTATGACACCATCCTGTATTACCAGTTCATCATGGACTAAGAAGAACGGCTGCGCCTCTGTTGGTACGCTGGGTTGTCTGTCTGACCAGCCTCTTTTTATTATGGATGAAAGTATCTGGAGTATAGCGCCGGCGGCTGCTGTGTTCGGCTAGGCGGCGCAGTTGTTTTGTAGGAACAAAGTCAATGCTGAGAACCATAAACTCGTCCCATTCGTAGGAGTTTCGTTCGTTGGATGCCCGTGGTGCACGAGAGAAAGTGTCTGCAACAAGCATGTCTTTATCCTTTTTGTAAACAAGTTTAAAATCAAAGCGCTGGAGCTGCATCATCATACACTGCAGGCATGCAGGTGCTGCATGTATAGGTTTATTGAGGATCGTCACTAAGGGTTGGTGGTCTGTTTCGACTGTGGAAACATTGCCAAAGATAATGAACAAGCGAAGACAACGGCCAGCAGCTCCTTCGCGATTTGCACGTAGCGCTGTTCAGTGTCGGTCACGGTGTGGGAGGCATAGGAGACAGGGCACAAAGTACCATCAGCAGATGATTGTAGGCAGGCTGCGCCTAGTCTGAATCATGAGGCATCGCAGATAACTGTCACAGGGCGCTTCAGGTCGAAAAATGTCAGGGTTGGTGCGCTGGTCAGCTTTGATTTTAAAACGTCAAATGCTTTTTGATGTTGCTGGAACCAGGACCAAGCAGTATCCTTTCTAGTTAGTTGTCATAGATGAGGACACAGTTCTCTGAGGTTTGGTATGAGTTTCACAAGATAGTTCACCATATCCAGGAATCGCTGCAGGCCGAGCACATCGGTGGGGGCAGGCATCTCTGTGATGGCACCAGTTTTCTTTGGATCTGGCCTGAGACCATCAGTAGTGAACACATGACCGACATAGGTGACCTCCGCAACCCTGAACTTACACTTGTTAGGGTTGAATTTCAGGCTGATCTGACGTGCCCAGTCCATGATAAGCTTTAGGTTGTAGTCGTGCTCCAGTGTGTCTTTGCCATAAACCAAGATATCATCAACTATGATGGCACACGGGAGGCCCTGGAACAGCAGTTCCATGTTCCTCTGGAAGACTTCACTGGCCGAGTTGATGCCGAATGGCATTGTTAGAAATTTAAATCTGCCAAATGGAGTGGCAAATGTGGTGAGGTTTGACGACTCGTCGTCCAGCAGTACCTGCCAAATAGACCTCTTTGCATCGAGGACAGAAAATACGGTAGCTCGTCCGATCTGTGCTGCAACGTTCTCGACAGTCCTCATAGGATAATGTGGACGCCTGATGGCAGAGTTCAAATCCTTTGGATTGATGCACACGTGGAGCTCGTTTTTATCCTTCTTGAGGGTAGCAACCATGGTGGAGACCCAGTCAGTGGGCTCACTGATCTCTTCTAGTATACCTAAGGAGACCATGTTCTTTAGTTCAGACTCAATCCTGTCAAATCCTGGCATGTGTGGATGCCCAACAGAGTCAGAGTCAGAATTTAAAACATTGAAGGTCAGATTCCTTGTAGTCTTTTTCAGCGCGCATTTAAAAATGGTTCTTCCCAGTGGAATCAAAACATCCCCCCCCGTAAGCATGCCGACTAGAGTTGTCTTTAGTCAAGACCTCGTTATTTCTTATCTTGTTGTAGATGTGCATAGACATTACGTTTACTTTTGCCCCGTATCTAATTTGGTCTTGACTACTTGATTATCAATTGACATCAGAACTGTAGGATCGAGAATCTTACCAGCTGTGTGAAGGAGTGAATACACATTTGACTCCACATGTGAGTTAATTGGACTGTCCTCGGGGGAAGAGTTGAGCTGGTCTTGAGAAACAGAGATTATTTTGTCTTGTTGTAGCAGGTGTAGATTAGACGCTGAACTAGAGGGTCTCTTCCCATGGGCTCTGCAAGCGGCAGAGAAATGGTTCATCTTCTTGCAGTAATTGCAAGACTTCCTGTAAGCTGGGCATGTATCTCACTGATTGTGGAGGTAGTTACAGTTAGGACATCTCCAAGGGGGCTCATTGGCAAATCCCCGATTAGCCGGTCGAGGGGCCTCGGTCATAAATCTTATGTTATCGGTCGGTGTTCGCGGTCTGTTAAACCCCGTCAAATTGATAGATTTTCTTTCTGTGTCACACTGCTCGCCTAATGGAGTGACAAACTTGGCCAGACGACAGGCATGCGCAGCCTGCTCAAGAGTTAATTCCGCAGCAACTCTAACCATAGCTTTTGATCATTCATACCAGCGACTAATTTGTCTCTTATCAGCTGATTAGTCATTGTCTCAAATCAGCACCTTGAGCCATGCACCATAAATCAGAAATGAATTTCTCCACCGGCTCATCAAGAAGCTGGTGTCTCGCAAAGAATTGGGCTCTTTCTAAAATACGGTTCGACGGCGGGTCACATATCTCACTGAATTTACGCAGTAACACATTAGGATCATTAATAGATTCTTCAGGTGTAACTACCTGGCCGTTGGCGTCACAAATTTCAGGAGCGTATTCAAAAGTCTGAGGCTTTTACAGCGTCTGGTTCATTTCGGTGGACGATGTTCATGTAGTGTTCGTAATCAATCTCAAATGTCAGCCTTCGCTCGCCGACGTCGGAATCGAAGATACGTTGTGCAGGCTTTCTGCAAGATTGAGCCATCGTAAAGCAGAAACAAAATTGATAAACAGAAATAAAACCCGATTGACGGACGCAGTAGGTTACTCCAAGTTGACTGCCACCATGGCAGTAAATAGCCAAAGAATGCAATCTGAAGTTAAAGATCACCTATTATAGCGGTACAGCAGGTTGTTAGTTGTTAGAACATCGTGACCACTTCCAAGACTGACCAGTGTAGGAAGTGGGTGTTAGTGTAAATCGTACAGAAAGGTGGGGTTAGTGATGCTATTCTACCATGATTGGTTGTCATTCATAAACCAATCTACCTAAGTAATCCCTGTTGTGCAACAATGAGACCATAAAACTTTGCTTTCAGTGAAGGTAGTGGCTGCCAAACTCTGTTAGAGGTTCAGCAGAATCAGCAAAGCTTTGATGAGCAGCATGCAAAGGTGAGCATTGTAAATGTTATGGGTAAGCAGCCAGCAAGCAGCAGGTCAAATGCAGGGCTCGAAATTAACGGTTGCTCAGGTGCCAATGGCCATCTAAAGTCCCACCGGGCAACCTAAAAGCCGTGCCACTTTACCTGGCTTGGCAAGCACCCGGGACACCTGCCGTTCAACTCTGAGCAGGCCCCCCTCTCTATCTCTCTCTGTTACTCTCCGTCTTCGCCTGCCATCCGTGTCCAGGCTGCCGGGTCTCCGCTCACCATTCTCCTGCCGCTCCTCATCCGCCGGCATGGCCAGCCGCCTTGCACATGTGCACTGCCATGGCCTGCACATCCTCCCCCTGCACATGTGCAAACCCACAGCCAGCACATCATCGGCCGCTCTGCACATGCGTACTGCCACGGCAACTGGTCGGCACTGGCACTTTCTCCCTTCCTTTGCATTGTGGGAGATCTGGCCGCCATTGCTATCTTGTTGCCACCTCGCCGCGACTGCTGAAAACCAACGCAGAATTACTCCGTGGAGCTGGAATAACTCCCTGGAGCAACTCTTGCTTCTTGGTTTCCTGGTCCTACAAAAGTATTCCAAATGGAATTTAAACTGGAGGTGTTGGAGGGTCCACCACCAAACTCCAAACTCTGAACAATAACAGCCTATTGCACTGTATCTGTTTATTTATTAGGTATATATATGGTCTATGGTATATAGACACACTGAACTTTTATCTCCTGTTCTGTATTATGTTTACGTATTCTGTTTTGCTGCAGCAAGCAAGAATTTAATTGTCCTATCTGGGACACATGACAATAAAACTCTCTTAACTCTTGCCTTGGACTTAAGCAAAAAATGTGTTCTTGGGGAAAAAAGAGCTACCTTAAATTTAATTGCATCTGGTTGGGTAACTATGGTGGGCTGAAGACTATTCCATGCTTTAATTATATGGGGAACATTTAAGATGCTGGATAGAAGAAATTGGGTGACATTTTGGGTACAGGCCCTTCATTAGACTCCGTCTGGTTTTAGTGTTTTTAGTTTAAATTAAACTAAAAACACTAAAACCGGAAGATACAGCGTGGAAACAGGTCCTTCGACCCACCGAGTCCACGCCGACCACCGATCACCCGTACACTAGTTCTATTCCACACATAGCAAGGTAAGTCAAGAGTATTTTATTCTCTCACATCCCAGTTAGAAAAATGAAATCCTCACTTGCAGCAGCACAACAAAATATGTAAACATAGTACGCTGTAAAAAATGTTATAAAGTAGAAAATAAAACAGTGTATATTAATATATGAATTAATAATGTTCTATCGTATAGTATCGTGAGTGTAGGAAGGAACTGCAGATGCTGGTTTAAACTGAAGATAGACACAAAAATCTGGAGTAACTCAACATGCCAGACAGAATCTCTGTACAAATGGAAAATATTACGTTTTGGGTTTGGTCTGAAAAAGGTTCCTGCACCCCTTTGGAATGTGGAAGGAAACAAGTGCACCGGGAGAAAACCCATGCGATCAAAGGGAAAAGGAAAACTCCATACAGCTAGCACCCATATTCAGGATCAATTCTGGGTCTCTGGCACTTTTAGGCAGCAACTTTATGACCAATGGACTGCCCCATAGTCTTTAACTGAATTAAAACATACAGTAGCTGTAAAGGGGAACATAGCTTCACTTAGAGATTTAAGACTGGAAATGGATAGTTTCTTATTTTTAGTAACCAAAGTAATCAACATATAATTTTTTGTGTGTTGGAAAATAAAATATAGTGGCACAGCTGGTAGACTTGCTGCCTCACATACCAGAGATTTGTGTTTGATCCTGTCCTTGGGCACTGTCTGTGTTGAATTTGCACATTCTCCCTGCATGCATGTGTGTTTCCTCTCACATCCCTTAGACGCATTTGCTTTGTAGGTTAACTTGTATCTGAAAATTGCTACTAATGTGTAGGGAGTGGGTGAGGAAAGTGGGATAACAGAACTTGTGTGAATGGGTAGACAAAAATGCTGGAGAAACTCAGCAGGTGAGGCAGCATCTATGGAGCGAAGGAAATGGGCGACGTTTCGGTCGAGACCCTTCTTCAGACTGATGTGAGGGTGGGGGGTGGGGGCGGGAAGAAGAAAGGAAGAGGCGGAGACAGTGCATTGAGGGAGAGCTGGGAAGGGGAGGAAAAAGCAGGGACTACCTGAAATTGGAGAAGTCAATGTTCATACCGCTGGGGTGTAAACTGCCCAAGCGAAATATGAGGTGCTGCTCCTCCAATTTACAGTGGGCCTCACTCGGGCCATGGAGGAGGCCCAGGACAGAAAGGTTGGATTTGGAATGGGAGGGGGAGTTGAAGTGCTAAGCCACCGGGAGATTAGGTTGGTTATTGTAAACCGAGCGGAGGTGATGGGCGAAGCGATTGCCAAGCCTACGCTTTGTCTCACCGATGTAGAGCAACTGACACCTAGAGCAGCAGATGCAATAGATGAGGTTGCAGGTGAACCTCTGCCACACCTGGAAATACTGCTTGGGTCCTTGAATGGAGTCAAGGCGGGAGGTAAAGCGACAAGTGTAGCATTTCCTGTGGTTGCAAGGGAAAGTGCCAGGAGAGGGGGTGGTTTGGGTAGGAAGGGACAAATTGACCAGGGAGTTATGGTGAGAGAGGTCTCTGCAGAAAGGGGAGGAGATTGGAAGATGTGGCCAGTGGTGGGATCACGTTGGTAGAGAAAATCAACGGATGAGGCAGCATTTATGGAGCGAATGAATAGGCGATGTTTCGGGTCTAGACCCTTCGTCAGACTGATTTCGGCGGTGGGGGGGGGGGGTAAGAAAGAAAGAGGTGTAGAGAGTAGGCTGTGGGAGAGATGGGAATGGGAGGGAAAGGAGGGAGAAAGCAAGGACTACCTAAAATTGGAGAAGCCAATGGTCATACCACTGGGGTGTAAACTACCCAGGCGAAATATGAGGTGCTGTTCCTCCAATTTGAGGTGGGTCTCACTCTGGCCATGGAGGAGGCCCAGGACAGAAAGGTCGGATTCGGAATCGCCAAGCCTGCGCTTGGTCTCACCGAGATTGATCATATGCTGAATAATCCAACCACATTTTTGTTTGGAAGTGGAAAGAAATAATAGAAATTGCATTCATTGCAACGTGTAAAAAGAGTTGCGATACTGTATTATAATTTTGCTACATGTCATTGTGGTATATATCATGTCTTGATTGGTGAATATGTTTAATTTGTGACTTTATTTGAAGCAGAAATGATATGTGAATGCTTCATTGAGCATAATTCAGACTGGTAACGCGACATGCAAGCAAGCCGTCGTAGATGACCACCTATACTGTCATTTGGCAATCTAAAAAGCTGCCTAGGTTGCTCGGCTAGCAACAGAGAAAAAAATTAACTGAGAGCCCTGAAATGTTTTAGTCTCTTCTATATAGACTTTTGAGAATGCATCAATGATTTTGGAAGTTTTAATATATTCACCTACTGGTTGAAACTCCAAGTCTGGAATATTGGAATTTCAAGCAATGGGTGAACATCTCAAGAACGATCTCAAGAGCCTCTTTGTTTTTTACGATACGATACGATAGAACTTTATTTATCCCAGGAAGGAAATTGATAAATAAAGTTATTTTTTATCGTATTGTATCTTATCGTATCATATCGTATTGTTTTCTTGATGCCCTAGATTTATTGGAAGATGTTTAGATTCAGATTCAGATTCAGATTCAGAAAACTTTATTGTCTGTCGTAACAGAAAATCTTCTTTGACGTGGCTCAACTTACAGACAGGACAATGTACTGATAAGCAGTCATGCGACACAGATTTCTGCGAGCACACACAGTGTGTATCGATCTTAAAAGCAAATATAAAGATTAAAAACTGTAAAAATAGACAAGATAAAAGTTGTGGATACATGTAAAGTGACAATGCGTCAGGGTTAATTTGTCCATTGTTCATTTTTTATTTAAGCTGTTTATGGCAATGGGTATGAATTAGTTTTTGTGGATGTTTTTCTTGGATAGGGGGACTTTATATCGGTGGCCTGATGGCAGAAGTTGGAAAGACTTGTGGAGGGGGTGGGTGGGATCCTGTGTAATGAAATTGGCTTTCCTTTTAACTGCCTGGGTGTGGAGTACTGACAATTGATTTTGAGTTTTGCCAGTTATTTTGCTTGCCTGATTGATGATCCGGGAAAGCTTTGATTTGCCTTTGACAGAAGTGAGGGTGAACCAGGATGTGATGTTAAAGGTGAGTACAGATTCTATAAGTGATTTATAGACAGCTGTTAAAATATCCTGTCTGACATCAAAGCTCCTGAGTTTCCTCAGCAGGAACAAGCATTGCTGTGCCTTCTTGTACACAGAGTCTATGTGCTGGGAGAAGGACAAGCGGGTGTCAATCTCTGTGCCCAGGTATCTAAAGGCCTCTACCTGCTCAACTGTCTGCCCATTCAGCCTCAGAGGTTCAAAGAGAGGTTGGGGGGAAGATGTTCGACTCCCCCCACAACACACCCCTTGGTCTTGGAGGTGTTAAGCTCCAGAGAGCTCTCTTTGATCCACAGCATCAGGGTATTGAACTGCTGATAGTAGGCAGCCAGAAAAGTGTGATCCTTGATGTGTGCCACCGGGCCATATCGTCTGTATACTTAAAAAGGGAAATGTCACTGTTATTGTTTGTTATGTTGTTTGTGTAGATGGAAAATAAAATCGGTGATAAGACAAAACCCTGGGGGACACCAGTGTTTAAAATCATGTTCTTGGATTTAAAACCATTTACCACCACATGCTGAGGCCGGTCCTGCAGAAAGTATTTTATCCACAGGATAAGTGATGGGTTGACTTATAGATCCAGAAAGCGGTTGCAGAAGGTGACCGTGTTAACTGCGTTAAAAGCTGAAGAAAAGTCCATAAATAAAATCCGTGTGTGGGGGTGTGCGGAGTCCAGCTGTCTGCTAACTGTGTCCAGGAGAGTCAAACAGGCATCCTCCACCCCACGCCTTGCCTTATAGGAAAACTGGAGTGGGTCAAGCCTGTCCACCACCATAGCAGTGAGGTGATCACTTACCACCCTCTCCATACACATGGAAAGAATGGATTTGAGTGCCACCGGTCTGTAGTCCTTCATCTCCCTGGCGTTAGATTCCTTCAGCACCGGTATGAGTGTGGACTCCTTCCACATCCGTGGGACACAGCTGGAGTCAAGGAGATGCTGGAATAGCTGAGTGATAACATCACCTAGCTGAACTGAGCATTCCCTCAGCACCTTGCCCCTGAGCCTGTCCAGGCCAGAAGCTTTGTGAGGGTTGATGCAGCCCAGTATAGATGTAACCTTCCTTTTATCCACTGTGATTGATGAACTGCTGGTGAGGGTCCAGTCATTCTGGGGGTGTGTCCTGTCAAACCGGCTGTAATAGATGTTGAGTTGCTCAGCAAAGGTGGCAGGGTCAGAGCATTGGATCAGGGCCGGTTTCTGGGCTCTGCCCATCATGGTGTTAAGTCCCTGCCATGCCTCCCTTGCATTTCGAGTGGTGAATTTTTCCTCCACTTTGTTTTTGTAGTGGAGTTTGGCCAGCCTGGTCTTCCTTCTCAGCTCACTATTAGACTGCTTTACTCTGTGTTTGTCTCCCTGTAGGAATGCCACTTTTTTGTTGTTAAGACACTGCTTCAGGTCCTTGGTAACCCAAGGCTTGTTATTAGGGTACAGCTTGACCTATTTTGTTGGTATAACAGCATCCACACAGAATGACAAATAGGAGGAGATAGAGCCTGTCAGCAGATTTAGGTCTCCCTCACAACTTTGGAAAAATATTTCCCAGTCAGTGATTTCCATGCAGCCCCTTAATGCATCGAAAGAGTCATCGTTCCAGACTTGAATAGTTTTTGTTTGTATATCTTCTGTTTTAAGTTTTTGTCTGTATTTTGGAAGCAGCAGAATAACATTGTGGTCGGAAAGACCGAGTGGTGGGCGGGGCTTTGAGACATAGGCTCCCGGTATGTTACCAATGAAAATGTGCGCCTTAGTCAGGCAACCATTATGCTGACAATGTGGTTGCCTAATATTCTAATACTAAAGCTATCTCCTGGGGTCCAAGGTGAGACAAGGTGTCAGCTGCATGATAAATGTGGAAAGGATGGTATCATACATAATTATTGAACTGTTCCTTGTAGGTGAAAGAAAATTGCCCCTTACAATTATCCCATATTTGATAATTAATTGCTTTGGGTTGCAATACCTTTTTACAAATAGAAGTAAAAGTTTCCAGTTTAGATGCAATCAGTGATTTATCTCTAACCTACAACACAATTAAGTTTTACTATAGATTTTTTTTCAAGTTTACCCTAAAACATTGGTATATTTAAAGTTTAAGGGCTGCCGTCTAATCAGGCAGTGCTAAAACCAAACTTCCACAGAAATAAATATTCTGATATCTCCTGAAAAGTGATGACATGTGCAGTTTGATCAGGATAATAAAATGGGCTTTTATCTAAAAGCCGAAGCAGTGTTATTGGGCCTAGCCCAGCATATCTGGATCTCAATTATGAATAATTGAAAAAAAGGTTAAAATATTTACAGAACCATTTACTGGTTATTTTGGAGTACAGAAGTCCATATAA